>NC_071336.1:8797878-9100909 GCF_027744825.2 Synchiropus splendidus | reverse complement strand
AAAGTGTTTATTTATGCAAGATTTCTTAAATGGTAAAAAAAAGCTTGGTCACTTGTGACAGTCGGTATTAGGCCGAGCATTTTAAATTGTATTCAGTTTTGGCTTCAGCCTCAAACTTGTTGCATCCCTAATAAAATCCATAGATATTGTGAAAATGCAGGACTGAAATTTAGCTGATATCTGAATAATGTGAACTAAACAAACTAAAAAAATCATGTCATTGTTGGATTTGATCTTGGGTAAACAATAAAGTTAAAATTGCAATGGCTCTAAATGTGTTCCATAGAAATAAGTTTAAACCTATGATACTAAATTGAAGCTCTTCTGAATCAGCCATCACTGTTTTCAGCTTTCACTTGTCACTGCATGCCACGTGGGTCCAGGTCTCTATCACAGTGCTCATTCAAGTCATTTATACCATGTGAATATAAATGAAGAGCAATGACATGAAACATTTATCTCTCATTGAGTGAGACAAATGGTAAGCATTTTTAGGTGCTGTTACGTGAAAATGATGCCATGTACATGTTGCCATTTTCTCTTCTCCATTCGCCCTGTGACTCACACTCAACACTCTTTTGGCACTTTACATTCACTGACACAGCAGCTGAATTTTTTTTCTTTCACTAACATGCAGCCACAAATCGCCCGATATGTTTCATCACAGGTGGATGCGTCCATATCTTTTGACCCATAGCTACGTTCAACAATAATCTTTCTGCAACTTGAATTGTATATTACTTTATTATATTAACAATGTGATGTCCATGTTTGTATTTAATTGTGTTTCATTTGGCATCCTCAGTTATTTCGATTTATTGACAGTATTGCCCATGTTTCTCTCCGCTACAGGAAGACGAGCCACCTCGCAGTGTACTGGAGGAGATGGGCCTGGCGTAGTTCAACTCTGCTATGAGACACTCAAAGCCTGGGGTTGGGCTCAAGGGGCGCGGCTTCTATGACTGACAGCACTGCTTTCTCTCCAGTGCAGCGTGACCCTGACTGGTCTGCCTGTCTTGTTGTGTGTGTGTGTGTGTGTGATTTAAGTGTGGGGTGCTGGGAGGGGTTACATTGTGTGTGTGAAGAGTGCAGCAGCGAACTTATCGACTGGTGGGAGAGTTTGTACCAACACTAAAGCCGAGATTTTTGCTACTTGATTGTTATAAAAACCTTCGATAGTAAGAAGAACAAATTCACAGTTTGTTCTTCATGTATATTTTTTGTAAAGTCAAGAATTTTGATGGAAAGAAAGACCAAAACACACAATTTATTACCTTGTGATTCAGACGTGACTTAAACTTTAGCTGTTACTTTATGATGGTGAGAATCTACTGTTTCCTGTTCCTTTGAGCTTCTTCATTCCTGGATCTCTAAGATTTAGCTGAAGGCAAATTATTTAATATTTAGGATTTGCATAAAACACCTGAGCCACAGTGAAATGTAGAATGTCATCTGCTATTGTGTTTTTTGTACTGTTGCATCAATATTTATATTCAGGAAGATGCAATAATATTTAAAAAATGTATCTTTATCATAAAGCTGTGAGAGGCATCTGATAGACATGAATATTTCTGATGTAAATTCACTCATTCACACGTTTAACAAAAGGAGGGACCTGCTGACAGCCTGTTTCAACTGTCTGTGAAATCTGCTTGTACAAGAGCGCTTCCGAATGTCTCTTTATGAGACTATAAGTTGAAAAAGGGGAAGTAATGTATTCAAAGGGGTTACTGCTTTAACAAGTGTTAGTTTGGAAAGCAAAATAGTTATTTGAATGGTAATTGCATGAAGAAAAAAAGGTGTTTTGTGTTGTGAAAGTAGGAAGGTAAATACATCTGGTGAAAATGTAATATTGAAGGAGGACACAAGTAGAAACCAGAAAACTATAATTCTGAAATTATTTATCATTTTTTTCATTAAAAGGGAAATGTGTGCAAAAATACAGGGAAAATGTTTGCAAAAATATATAAAAAAGTGAGTTGAATGCAGATGTTGGCAGAAGAAAAACTAGTTTAAAGATCCAATCTTTGAATAAGGAGGAGGAAATTGTGAATAAAATATGCAATGAATGGGTTCACTAAGTGGAGTGCTAAATTGAAGATCTGGTCAGACGTGGTAGCTGGAATTTATACTGTAATATGAATATGTTTTTGTTGTACTGTCGTTGTAATATCGCCGACCGGCAGACGCTGCTTTCCTGTTTCCTCACTGGGTCCTCACTGGGTGGTGCACATGCTGCTAGTGAAACACACTTTTTGTTGCCTTCACGCAAGCACTGGGTCATCTCCAAACTGAATGCAAGTCCATCATCAGTTTCCATTCACTGCTGAGTGTTAGCTCATCGATGGTTTGGAGGAATTTGTCTGGCTGACTGTTCTTCTGTCTGAGGCCTTTGACGTCAGTTGGAAACTTGCGAGAGCTTCTCAGCTGGAGGCTCTTTAATAAGCGTTGTCTTAATGATCTCATGCACATATTTGCTAATGATGTGTCTGTCTGCTATTCTCTGCTGTGGCTCAAGCTCTCTTCAGCCAGCTGGAGTACTGAAATGGCAAGCTGTTTATCATTCATACGAAGCAAGTGCTTCTGCAGAAATGGCGGGGTGTGGAGCTCAGAGGAGGCCGACGTCACTGGAAAGGCTTCCCTGCGCTGACTGATGTTCCACTGTCCATAATAAATCCTGTGTGTCGTGGTGGTCACTGACCTTTGCTGAATGTTGGCACATCTTGTAAGGGCTCGCTGTGTGATTGTTTCTAATGTGCTGGATGGAGAGTACTGACGTACTGTGTGTGAGCGCGCGACTGGAAAATGTTTGCACGGACACCCGGCCGAGACGTAATCGTTACCAACGTGTGAGAAAAATGCTGCGTGTCCACCTGAGCAGCTGCCAGGTTGAACAGTCAAACACAATGTGACTCTTCTCTGATGATGCAGAGTTTTGTCCCACGAATAACAAATACGGCCATCTGAGTGATGCCGTTGCATTTAATAAGGATTCACGTTTCTGTGTTGGAAGTGTGCAGCCTCTGCTTGATCTGGGGAACATTTAGGGGTCAATGTTATCCATTTATCCTTGAATATGTCTTTTGGCTGGTTATTGCAATCCAGGGTTACCACGCACTTACCCTGCCCAAGAAAGGTTCCTGTGAATTTGTCAGATATCACTGGAGAGAAACCACAGAGCTGCTCGTCGGAAAACAGTCCAGTCTGTAACTTGGGAATCAGGAAATTTGTCTTTAATGCATGAAGGTGGTAGCACAAAAATGTAATTCAGAAATGTAATGTTTAAAAGAATAAGAAATGACCTGTAGGATTTTGCCGTTAAAAATGTTGCAACATAAGTTCGCTGATGAAATGCATGAAAAGCATATATGGAGTAAGTCATACAAACACTAAAATTACAATTATATACATGCATTAAAAAAAAAAAAAAAAAAAAAAAAACGGAAACGGCCGAATGAAAACCTGCTGCGTCGTTGCTGTGAGCTTAAGGTTTCCCCATTACTAATAGTACAGACTGCAACCACGCGAGCTTTATACCTGTGCTGTACATGGAGAATTCCCACTGTGAGGGCCACAAACCACTGCCGCGTGCTTTGGCCAGCCACCAGACTAAATGTTTTTGGGGTCCATCCGTCTGGTTTATCTTTCAAGCGGAAAAACTGTCCAAGCTTCCAAATGCACTGTAACTGAGAAGCATAAGTCTTGAATACATCTGTACAATAGTTTTGTCTGGTTATGACGTGTAAGATGGTGGTGATGGAGCTGGTTTGTTCGGCTTGTGCTCACTTGTTTTCGACCAACTCAGCGGTTTCCTACCACAGTATAAAAGATGGGTAAACATGGAAATTGTTAATTCAAGTGCTGTACTTTCTGTGAAGTAAGAGTTTGTCTTTGCTGGCTAATACCTCACTGTCACCATACGTGCGCAACAGTCACCATGTTCCCCAGCCATGCTGTTCATTAGTAATGATGGACAGTGCTTTGAAGAATTCTCAAGCGATGGATGAGTGATGTTTCAAACTTTGATGTGAATGACGAGTGATATTGACAAGTGGAAGGGAAGTGCATTTAAGATTTCATGTCAGTCCTCAGTGAATAAGGAACACTTCCCTAGATGAATTGAATGAAGACTGTTGAACGGCTGATGGTGGAACGAGCAGAGCAATAACGTTTTTTTTGGGTTTGGTTTGGATCCGACACCTGATATCAGTCAGGCCTCAGAAGCCATCTGGAGAGAGCAACTCACTACACTGCTGAATTCCTGGGAATTCATTCACTCTTTGTCACTGTACTGGGACACTCCCGAATGTCTGGTAACTCTGGGATCCTCACTTTTTCTATGTCACACTGTCAGGAGAGGTGTATCTGTATATAACTAACACAAAGTTTATATGTACCAATAAGCGCGACCTCCACTGGTCTCCTCACAGATGCTCAGTCAATGTGTCAATTTGCAGATTGCTATTTTTGTCACTGGTTGGTTCGAAGGCAGTTAATCACAGAAATGTTTTTCAAGTGCAAGTTCAAAAGAGTCTTTGTGTGGAAGTTGTTTTATAAGTGAATAAAACATTTGGAAGTTAATTCAAGTGTGTTGTGACTGAAGACAAAATCCAATCTACCACTATATTCCTTTGCGCGACGGGATGGAATTTGTGTATTTTCATTGTGAATATTCACTTATTTAAAGTCCACCTTGTCTGACAAGTTGCATATATATTTATACGTGAATGTTGAGCCTTCTGGAGAAGCTGTATGTGATTTAGCAAACCTATCTGCTACATAAAAATACAGGCAGAGTGCTCACGCCTGCCAACGCAAATAAAGCGCTAAAACAAGTGCGTTCACACACCAGATATGCTCAACACTACTGACAAAAACCCAAGCACATTTTCACAACAGTCTTCAGCCACATTACAGAAGGCAGACAGCCAAAAAGGCAACATTGAGGCGCCTCCCTAAACAAGCATGAACACGCACAATACCAATACACAACTAAATCCGGAAAAAACACGGCCTTCACACTGTCATGAAGACATGCTCGCATGCATAGTGATTATGGTTAGGACACAGCTTCATGAAGCTTCAAAACATGATTTATTCAGTACCAATAAAAAGCCTCCCACGCTGACTCACAAAAACTGATGCACACAACTGATGTACTGCAGCCAGCACACACGATTGCTTGTGCACAGTCCTGCAAAAACACCAATAAACCTCAATAAAACCCAGAAATAATCAAGTGCATCGTCATAACTGGCACATCATGCATCGACACATCATGCAAGGCTGTTGTGCTTCAGCTCATCCTGCAGCGATTTGGGATCAAACACCTCTTGACGGAGAAACTACCGCGATGCATCTGCATGAATGATGACGCTTCATTCAGCTACTGCAGCTAATTGATCGGCGGGGTGGGGGAAGGGAGGCGGGGGGAGCACTGGAGGAGAAAAAAACCATGAATGAAACTCTGTCTGGTGACGTCAATGGGGACTGCTTTGACGCATGCGTCACGTGCCTCCGCGCGGGCGGGGGGTATAAAAGCTGCAGCCGCTGTCCGCGGTGCTGGAAACAGACGGAATCCCCGCAGAAGAGCAGCGAGTCCACAACAACAACAACAAAAACGGGAGAGAAACCACAACTAACACCGGGACAGAAACGCTGAAGCGAACTGCGGGAGCGCGAGCGACGCACCGGGGGACGGAGAAGGAATCCCCCCACTGAAGTAAGAACTTTTTAAAATCCATCCCGCAATGCTTTCATTGTTAATAGCTGTCATAATAACCATTGCTTTTCGGTTACAAAAAGCAAACCTGTGCAAAATGTTTATGATTCATGATGAATTCACTCACCAACTGAATTTGACTTGAGTTCACTTGTGATCATTTCAATGTTTTTCTCTTAATGTTATAAAAAATTACAACCTTTTATGAGCGTTATTTAGATTTTAGTTTCTCTTGTGATGATTACTTCAAAGTGGGTGCTGCCCTCAAACCATCATCATCATCATCATCATCACCATCATCATCATCTTCATCATCAACACCATCATCATCATCATCATCATGCCATGGCTGCCTGTGGTTTTCTGATCATGGACACATGCTTGAGCACAGAGAGAGCTCTGGCAACAATGTGTCGTGTCTAAAATGTCTGCACAGGTTGGAGGAGTGGGCTGCAGGGTGGCTCCACAAGTCTTTTTTCCCTCCCCTCTTCCATCTCTGAGGGCAATTGCTGCTGCGCTGTTCTTGGTTAAAAGCATTGAAATTAATTTCTTTTGGATTTGAGTCAGACTGTTGGAAGAAGTGTGTGTGGTGGAGATCATGGCATCAACATATCTGCAAGCAACCCACTCCACTGCAGAAACACGCACCTGATCTCCTTTTGTTGTTGAACGGATGGAATGATTCATCTGCAGCTTGTTAAATCGCTCATCTAAATATCTTGATGAAGATGATGCATGCCGCCTCGTGATGGCTATTACATTTTCCAAAGATATGCATCAATTATCACAAAAAAGAAATGAAATGAAATGAAAATGCAAACACAGATGACGGCATTCTCAATTTAAAAACAGGAATTATAGGGATTGTTTTCTATCATGTTGAAATTGGACATCATTCACCTCTGAACTGACTTTGCCCAGATCCACTTAAGGATCCTAAAGGAAACTGATCACTATTTTATTTTATTTTATTTTATTTTTTACATCCCTCTCTGTGAGTTCATTTTGGTGCCATGGTGACTCTTTCTCTCTTTTTGTCCGTCAGCTCCTTCTAGTGGTCAATGAGTTTACACACACACACACACACACACACACACACACACACACACACACACACACACACACACACACACACACACACACACACACACACAGTCAGGCACGCAGCCAGTAAAATGGCTCACAATACCTGTCTGTTAATTCAATACATTTTGTTTTGGAAAATGGTTCTTTGATGTTAAAAACTGAAATGATGTCACGGGCGGCACAGAACTGCCTGTACAGTAATTGAGGAAAGCATCACCGCTGCGACCAATGAAACTTAAATTACATTTTCTCTGTATTTCAGACGAGGCCATGGCTTATTACCACAGTTCCCTAAGTGCCATTTCTATAGTGGTACTTCTGACAGGCGCCTCGAGTTTCTTCCTGTCAACTGCCAGCCCCGACAACATTGCAGGACATTTGGCTTCACCAACACAGAGCGTGGTTTCAAGCGATGGAGAGAGGAGGTTGATTCAGAAAAGGGTGGATGAGGATGAAGAAGACGATGAGCTCTTTAAAGATGTGGACCCTAAAACACTGGCAGCCGTCCTGCTGGAAGCACTGAACAACTCTTATGTGGAGAAAAAGATGCAGCAAGAGGGTGAAGGGAGTCTTGAAACAAAGGGTAAGATGGCAGAAGCCGACCGCCAAGTGCGAACGATGGAGAAGGGAGCAGATCGAGACAGAGATGGGCGACATGAAATAGAGCTGCTGATGGCGGCACAGGGGAGAGAGCAGCAAAAGAAGGAGGAAGAAGAGAGGAAAAAAGCTCAGGAGGAGGAGGAAAAGATGACAGAGAGGGTGACCAGTCACACCACCAGCCAGAAGGTCCAGGTCCAGACACCCCGGCCCAGCGGGCCCGTGATGAGTGGAGCTGACGGCCAAGCAGCTCAAACCCAGCAGACGACAAGCCCAGAACAAGGCGGGGAAGTGGAAGAGCAGTTGAACCCGGAAGAGCTGAAAAACCTCGAGACCGTGATGAAGGAGTTTCCTCGTTTGAACACGGCGACTAAAAGAGAGGGGGACCTGCAGCAGAACCAGAGGGAGAGTCGGGGTTACAGCTCATACAATGAGATCTTACCTGTCAACAAAGGAAGCGAGAAGAAACTGAAATGGCAGGAGGAAACACAAAAGGCCCTGAGTTTCCCATCATTCCGAGGAGGAAACTTCATGGATGACTTTGAAGAAGGTAACTTTGCGGGTGGTGATGCAGCACAGCCTCTTCAAGAGCTGGAGGAAAAGGATGAACCCAAGGATGAAGATGAGGAGGAGGATAATGAGGAAGTTTTGAGTCCAGAAGAGGAGGAAGCTCAGGCCAAAGCAGAGCAAGAGGAGATGAGGAGGCAGGCCGCTGAGGCACAGAAGGCTAAGATGGAGGAGGAGAAGCTCGCTGACATCGCCTCCGACATGTTGCTTCGCTACATGGTCAAGCAGAACAATGGCAACCGGAAGTTCAGCTCATCTCTGTCGAACGCAGCCGAGGACAAAAGATCAGAAGAGGATCGGCAGGACATGGAAGACGAGGATATCGACCCGCAGACTATTGACAAGCTGATCGAGATCTCCAGCAAACTCCACCTGCCTGCCGACGATGTGGTGGACATCATTAGCGACGTGGAGAAGAAGAAGAAGAAAGACCTGCCTCCAGAAACCTTCTCATACTGGAGACGGCCTCAAACTTCCATGTCAGATCCGGCACTGTCCAACAGCTTTTTAGCTCCACAGACCAAACAGACCTCGTACCAACTCCCTAAGCCACCACCCCCATCTGCCCGTCTTCTGAAAAGCTGGTTTCAAGACAAATCCCCGACAAAATCCCAAGAACGGTGGGGTCTCTCACCCGGGAGCTCAAGTATTTGGCCCAAGCAAAAGTCCATTTACCAAGAGCCGTGGTTGAAATCCTCTGCTTGGAACAGCTACCCGCGATACCCCTACCCATACTTCTACCAGAGGAAGTACAGCCCAGTCTACTACCCCCTCTACTACCCCTCCGTACCACGATCAAATCTGGGCTACTATTTTCCCAAAACTCCAGCCAATCGCAACAGCAACCCTTTCCCTCCCAGACGTCGCTACCAAGGCTGGATTCAACCCAGGCTCAGACAGCCGCCTCCAAGCATGCAACATAACCCCTACTACGCCACCTTCCCCTTCTCCTTGTACCCGCGGAGAATCCAACCCCTTCCCAAACCCCACTCTCCCCCGCTGCTGCCAGCTATTTCTTCGCAAAAGAAGCCATTTTATTACTCGGCCCCGGCAGCGTCTCACAGCAACGACTATTATGAGGCTGGAACAAAGCCAGACGGCAGCAACCGGGACAATCTGGAGAAATACATCCAGCAGATACTGATGACTCGGCCATTGCACTGAAGAGACGAGTGACGGGAAGCAAGGCAGACCGTGGGGAGGACAGAATGCGTCTTTATATTTTGTTACTCTGACCATTGGTTAAGCGTTCATGCCATGAGTCCTTCTGCATTCTGATTGTTGTTTGGAGGTTATGCGGGACATTGTCAAGAAACAGTCAGGTGTGGACATTTTTCTATTGCCATTTCATTGGTCTTTGTAATTTGGGTCAGGAAGAGGCATCACATTTTGGCATGACGCTGTTTAACGCCCACAAAGTGCTACACCATATGTAGCTGACGGGTTGAGCTTCAGGCCCATTCTCATTAGACATTTTATATATATGAGCAAAGTCTCCTTGTGTTTGAACAGCCAAACATATTCGAAGGAGATAAGGAACTTAGACAAGCAGAGTCTCGATTTAGGATCTTTAAGGGTTAACACGTTCACAGCCATGAAGACAAATCTGTTTTCCCCTTATCTAGGCAGAGGGCTGGTCTCCAAAGAAAACAAACTTCATGTGTGGTTTTAATCAGATTTCCTCATGCAGCAAGGAAGCGCGACTCAAGATTAAGATAGCATCTTCTGGAGGAGCACTGAAGGTCATCGGAATATTGACGCACTTGCTCCTGGTGACTGACAATGGTTTAGCGAGTATGGACAGTGAAGGATGGAAAAGAAAAGAAAAAAAACTTGAAATCAGCAATGTATTAAGATGGGGACATTTTGAGGATAAAAGAATGACATGCTTCAAGTGTGTTGAGACATCCACTGCCCTGTCTGGATTCAGCTGGAGCTCACCGGCAGGAGTCACAGCGCGTTTGTTTGCGCTTTGTTGGTATTTCAGCATCCACATGTTTTGTTCATCACGTGTCCCTCTAAGCTCTTTTAATGAAACACAACACACATTTCATTCGCAGGCCACTGTGAAACGGCACCATAATGGGCTGATGACTCATCCCTTTGCATAACTTCAATTACCTTGTTGCCATAGAGGCAAATCCTGGTCCACCAGTACCCTGCATTCTTCTGCACTCTTCTGCCACCTACCCAAGGCGTTGCAGGCCCCAGGACGGACGTGTCGCTGACGCTTTCCGAAAATCCCCTGATATTGAACATTCTCAAATCCCTTTAACCCCTGGCAGGAACGATTCAGGGATCACACAGTGAGGGCTTCTGCATTTGCACATGTCGATGATGGTGCCTGATGACAGCTCTGTTGGACTCGGCAAAACAAAATTCTGTGTCGCTGATCATGTGGTGTTTAGTCCTCATAGCCGGTGTGCAAATTGTCGCACACTTTTCTGAGATTGTATTCCCTTTTCTTTCTACATGAATACATTTTGATACAGGACTGAACCAAGAGACGTCGAAATGTGTGGTGAATTATGCATGTTGTTCCCAGGACGTGAGGAATGAAGAGGAATCAACTTGTCACGCTGACTTTTTATGAACAAACAGAGCAAAAGTCTGCCGCCTTACACGTCACTGTGACTTTGTCCATGAAGTGCTTTTCATCTTTTGTACCATGAAATGTCATCCTCTATATTCCGCCTCTAGTCAGTTACGTCAGGAACTGGAAGGAGGTGTTCCGCTGTGCTCCATGACACGGTGTAAAAATGGAGTCAAATTGCTCTGTGCTCTGACTGATAATGGGTAATAATTTCCTCCCTTCAAATTCAAGAGGGAAACGGCACGGATGTTGCCGTGCTGCTGTGTAGACTGCGTGATAAGAGCATCATCTGGAGCAGAAGTGTGGCATGGACAATCTGATCATAAGCGTGAGACACTGACATCTATGTTTTTGTCATTTCTACTGCGTTCGATGTTCTGAAGAGAAAACTCAGAGACAGTTGGCCGGCGTCTGCACGTTTATGTATGCTTCAGTCTTAAATTAGCATCTCTGAAGAGACAGCATCAACTCAAAAAAAAAACAAAAAAAATCTACAAAGACGGCAACAATGAAAAAGTCAATGTACCTTTGAATATTGTTGAGTAGTGTATGAACTCTGGGGTCTTTAGATGTACCTTGTTGTGGTGTAATAAACGTGTTTGCTGGATGTAAACATGTCAATGACTACTTTTGCTACTACACGTCGACGAAGAAATAAAGTCACTATTTTTATGATGAAACTGAGACTTTTTATGTGCGTTTGAGGTGACGGAGAGATAAATAAAGAGAGAGGCTGAGGTCTTTACCCAAAACCTCCTTCCTCCTATAAATGGAGGCTGAGAGCTGCTCAGGTCAGTCAGTGTGTTGACAATTTTAGCGACGTGGTTTGATCATTTCTCCACTCTTTTAAGTCATCATGTTCCAGTCCCCCAGCAACAACCCCTCCCTTTCAAAGAATTATTAAAAAAAGATGATTCTATTTTCTCACACAGTCACGTTACACTTTACAGTTCAAACACATCGCAGATAAGTAAATCAATAGTGCTGTGTGGAGGAACGTGTGAGTGTGAGTGTGAGTGTGTGTGTGTGTGTGTGTGCTCTGCAGCGACTGTGTGATGATGTTGGTGGATGAGTCACCCAGTCTTTGCCATGTGACATCATGAATCACTGCACCTCTGTGGGCAGAACAGCAGCCATCAACCACTCCACTCTTCTACCTCTTGCCTTTTTCTCATTGAAAACCCTTCACCATTCTATCCTTGTCTTTTTCTTTTTCTACAAGGATTTATTTAGATTTGGCGTTATTTTGACTATATATATTATTACTGTATTATACTACATGTATTTTTCAAATGTGGAGAAAGAAGATGTTACTCTGCCGTTTTTGTCTAATGTAGTGTTCTGGCTGTGACCAAACACAATGCTGTATAATGGTTGTTGGCTGGAGTGCAACCATGTACTAATGTCCCTAAAGTCAAACCAGTGTCCCTTAGTGTCTGGGTGGAGATAAACTGTTCCTCACACTATATATTTATGGGCTTCCTCCTGCCACTTGGGTTTCTACCTTGGGTGTCACATGGTTTGCGAGGTGAGTTGACCGAGATTTAAAGCGAAACTGACCCAAGAGAGTTAGATGTATTGGCCCATGAAGCTTTTAGGACCTCAGACAGCACTGCAGACAAACAGGACTGCTAAATCTGAGCTGTAATAATGATAGGGTGGAGTGCGGGACACAATATAAACACTACACATCCTCATTCTGATTATGGCAACATGAGCACACGCTGACACTTCCAGCCCTGCCGGAAGAAAGACTGCACAACCCTCATGTCCGACAGCGTCCACCAAGTTCCTGTGGCCATGTGACGAAGCTCACGGCAGGGATGAAACTAAAATACTGTAAGATATAAGATGGTGTTTGATGAACTGCAGGGTTTAAATCGTTAATAGGTATTGTAGGTGAAATACAGAGATGAAAGAGGCTGCTGACTGTGAATGGTACAACAGGGGAAAATGTACCCACCTGAAGTATTAGCACTCAAGGATTTCTTTGGAATTGTTATGTATTTAATTGAAGTTGGTTTGCATGCTCAGCTGAGCCAGTCTAGTCGGACCGAAAGCCTCACACACAAAAAGGAATCTGACTTCCCGGTGTGTATTTTTTTTATGAAACTACACAGCAATAAACAAAGCTATTGCTAGATATTTATGCCAGTGTTTTGCAGGTGTTTGGTGTGGGCTCGCGTCCCTGCGGCTCCCGATGACCTCCAGCCATCCTGGAGAAACACTTTGATCACCGAGGACCTGGTGAAGGCTTGATTATGCCCTCCAACCCTTAATTACTGTCCTACTTCAATCAGCCCGGAGGGTCTAACAGGGACCCTAATGACTCATCCAGCAGTGACATCACATGAAGCGGGTTTGTGTCTTTTTCCATGGCTGTCTGTTTCCTGTAAATGCTTTCAGAGTATTGGACAGTGTAACTTGGTGGAACACTGACATGTGGCTACACAGCGAAGGCTCATTCCCAACACCAAACCCTGCTCCAGCAGCTGCCAAGCTGCGTTGCACTGGAAGTGAAAGTCCCTGGCGCTTGATCCAAACCAAGGCAAGACCTTTTAAACTCGACAGTGACTTAGTTCTTGTTCTCAGTCAACATGTGAGTGCAGTATCACCCTTTTTGTTTTCCCTGAAATCAACTCAACTATATTCAGTCAACATGCCTGACAAATGTACTGGGGTCAAAGGCTCGAATCCCACGACTGCCACTTAACCCAGGGTGGGAAATTCAGTGTCCTAGGGACCACATTATATACTACGACCACAGTGAGTGATCATCCAGCCAAAAGATGGGAGAAAACAGTCTCACATTATGTTGCTAAAACACTATCAAACACTGTGCAGCATTCATGCTCAAACACTAAGCCATAAAACGTAACTGAAGAGTGTTTCCCATCTCCAGCTCTGCTACTACGGGGTCTTTTTCATTCATCCTGATTTTGTTTTTCCCTCAAAATTTATATTTCATGTCGCCCCTTTCAATAGACCAATGAGACTACTGAGTGAATAAACAAAACAACAACATCATTAACCTGCATGGAGCTCAGGTTGCAGGAAACCATGTACTGTTAAGTTGTATAATTAGACACAAGTTAAAATCTTGAGCACTGTGTATGTTCACTATCGTTGTCGTGCCGTTCTTAGAACGTCCAGAGCCTTATGCTTTTAGCATGTTTTCGAGCATTCAAAGCCTCTGAGGTTATTCACACGAATGTGAGTTGTTGTAATAGGTGAAGGTTTGCGTGAGGAAAACATCTCAGCCCCTTTTATAATGATAAAATCTTCATTTCAGTTACATTTACAACAGATACTAAACACTTGCAATGTATCATAATGAAAAAGTCACAAGTTATTCTTGCAGGTTTTTATATGAGGGCCTGGGCAGTGTTTTGCTAGGCTCTGACCAAACATTTTACGAGACAAACGCACTGATTTTAATTGATTTACATAGATTCATTTGGTGCAAGTGAGAATTAATAAAATAATATTTTTTTTTTTAATAATCGAAGGATTATGAAGTACAAAGGTCAAAAAGTGACCCCACTAAGGGTGAGGCTTTGTCCTCGAGTGCAGTTCATGGACACCAAACGAGCATCTTTGGCGTCACCTGGTGGTCACAAGACGCAAGACTACTACCACGACCTTCTCACTGCGGTAACATGTAAATATAAAGTGAGCATAAATAAACAAATTTCACTTTTTAGATAACACCTTAAAGTCCGAATTAAACGAAAGAAATGCGACCAACTACTATTACGACTACAAGCCGACATTGTCGCCTTTATTGTGAAAATATTCAAGTTCCGTTGACGTCATTATAGCGGAAGTCCTCCCAGCGTTCGCGTGCGTCTCGTCTGAAACAAAGTTGTCGCCCTGACTGATCTAGTTTATCTGGGCTCACTGTCTAGTTCGACATGAAGCCACCTCCTCGTAAGCGAAACAAAGTGACAAAAGAGGAGGAGCCGCCATCCAAGAAGCAGCCGCGGCGGTGGTCCCAGTCCGAGCAGAGGCGGCTGATCTCCGCTCTCAAGACTCTCAACTGCGCTGCTCGACCGTCGAGGAACCCGGGGGACCCCGATTACGACGCGCTGGCCAAAGCTGTGCGAACCCGAACCGAGTCAGAGGTAGCATGGCAACACTCACTGAACACATGAAAACACATCTAGCAGAGTTCAGCCTTTATTTCAATGGCTGAGTCGAATGAAAACAAACGTTTCAGCTGGATATGTTACATGTCAGATCTCCCCGTCCCAGGCCGCAGTGGTGGGGATACTAAATAACATTAAAGAGGTGAATAATGTTTGCAGATTTCACGCACTGTGATGCCATTCACTGCAGGAGACATTAAAAATAACCTGATAGAATCAGCCAGACAAAACATTCGGTTCAGTAAATGAGAAGATGAATGTGTCGACCTCTTGATTTAAGTCTATAGTCTGCTCTCACACCAGAAGTAGATTAAAATGATCACTGGTGAGAGGATTACCAGCTACCATCCAAACAATGAATGAGATGCCATCAGTAATGTATGTCTCCAGGTCAAGACCTATGTGGAGTCACTGATGGATGAGCTGGTGTCAGTGGCCAGTGCCCAGCTGAAGAATACCAGTCGGTGGGGCAGTAGGAACCGAAAGCCCATTGAGTTGTGGACACGCATGGCTTCCAGAGTGACTGGTGACCTGGAGGCCCCCATCACTGCTGCGTTCTCCAAGGTGATGAAGGCAAACCAAGACAAAGAAATGTGTCCTCTATCATTTGTGAAACTGAGCTGAGTCGAAGTAGTCTGCATCTCTTCTTCATTTTGCTCCTTAGATGCTAATCGTGTGCTCAACAGAGCCTCTCTCGCAACTGAACAGTGATCCGCCCAAGGTCCACAGACCCCCGAGTACTGGTGGGTCCCTTGTGGCTTGTAGCCTTCCTGTGAGGCCGATGGTCCTTCCGCCTTCCTCAGGTAACAACTGGGCTTGTTTTTTTAAGATCTTGCCAAATCCACCTTTGACTTTTATCTGCAATTGTTGTGCTATGAAAGCACTTTGTCCTGCAGCGTACATCTGGAAATGAGCTCTAGTTGAAGCTAGTACTTTTGCCTGGTGAACTTGAGTATGATCGCAAGGTCGAGTGGTTTATCGCGCCCAAGAGTCTCTAAGTGAATCAATGCAGCACTAACCATCAGTCATTAGAACCTAAAGGGGAAAACTGGTGGCAGCTAACGCTACTTGGCAACATTGTTATAAATATTTTCCAATTATAAATGTGTTTATTTTATAATATCAGATTGAAGTATTCAACTGCCATGTATTGACATCAGTACGGTGGACCTTGCTACTAACATTGTGATTGATAAAAATATGGATGGTTTAGAATCTGAGAGACAAATGTGTGTGATTCGACCGTTGAACAACTATCTATACCTTTTTCAGCGACCAACGCTGGAGTCAGAACCGCGTTTCCACCTCTTTTAATTCAGACTCCTCCCAGATCAGTGGGTCCAACCAAGGCGCTGCCCCAAGTCATCCAGGTGGCCAATGCCCGTCCCCTGAACCCGACTGTTTTCAGTGCAGCCACTCCTCCGAGGGGACCTGTGCGTGTGGTCTTCACTCCTCCCAGGCCCCCATCCAGCCCAGCTGCTGCACCCACCCCAGTTCAAAGTGCACCTCCATCACCTACTAACCCCTCGGCCCCTCCCACCTCGAAGTCCAGGCTGGATGGAAACTCTGGTGTCAAAAATGATGTGGACTTTGAGCGCATCTATCAGTACCTGGGTCTGACTGGCAAGCCAGACAGAGCGTGCAAGCTCACCTCCATGGGTGCGTCAGACTCTTTCTCTTGTTATCTTTGTGCCACAAATCATTCGATTGTCACGTTGTTGTAGTGACTTTTTTTGTCCACCAGAGAGCGCTATAGTGCTGGACCTGTTGATGTCGCTGCCGGAGGAGCTCTCCCTTCTGGACTGCAGCCAACTGAAAAAACACCTGGTTCAGGTGAACAAGTCTTCTACTTCTGACCCATGCAACGCTTTCCATGTCTTAAGCCGACGTCTCGTTTTACAGTGGTCATTGTTGATCAGGTCTTTACTGCACTTCAGAGCTACAGCTGAAGATTATTTTTCTTGATGACTGATCTATTATTTTATTTTATTTTTTTTTTCTGCATCATCTCCACTGTCTGTCTGTGATACTCAAACACCGTACATTTTACACACAATGACACACAAAATAATCCGGGAGCCCGTATTAACCCTGTGAAGCATGAACCATATTGGTTCTGGAGAACAATTAAAAATCATCAGTGTTCATATGTGTCGTATAATATATCTGAGCAACATGCTCAAAAGGTCTTGTTTGAATAATAATCTCAAACGATGCGTTCAGTGTAGCACCCTAGTTCAGTTCTGACTACTATTGTCGGTGCTGGTCACTCAGCACAAATGTGACATTTTATTTTATTTTATTAACAGCACTTTATTTCGAAGCACTTTCCTAGTTGGTGGAACCCCCACTGACCATGGCAATAAATGTTATTCTGATTCTGCACAGTTAGCTGCGTGCTAACCGACGTGCTAGCTGTTAGCTCCAGGGTGTGTGGTGTCACAGACTAAACACGGAACCCTCTTTCATCATTCTACCATGGTGTTGAAAGGGTTTGCTCATCCTTCAGACGCATTTTCTTCCCAAACAAAACGCAGACACACTTTTGAACACGATGACCCGTCACAGCTCCAACTCCTCGGTGACTGTGACTGCTGCAGTCAGCTTTTTCTGTTCCTCTTATTGGTTCCTCACCTCAGGAACAGAAATGAACATATCTGAATTATTCTAGAGAATCCAATAATTTCTCACTGCTTCTGAATAATAACCAGTTCTTGATGCCCATCCTGTGTCTGTTGACACAAACATCAGCTGTTGACACAGAGATTTTTCGACAAATGTTTGATGTTGACGTTATCGAGGACATCAATGAAACGTTTGCATTTAGAGGCGTATTTTTGTTATTGGTACCATAATGTATTTGTCAATTGAAATACTTCTCTTACTTCTCACTTTTCGGTCTTTTGTTCTGTCTTTCCCGCCACATTTCTAAGAGTCTCGTGAAATATTTACTAAAATATATGTGAATTATTATTCTTAAACGTATCGACTTGAATCATGATTTGTGCGTAAAAAATGACTGTCTTGAAATGCCACGACTTGTTGCGTGTGATTACGATAATATTTTGAAGTTTGGAATAATTAAGGAGAAATGTGTTATCTGATGCAGCCCAAGTAAAACGCCATTTTGATGTCACTGAATCCATGATGTTGCTTTCTAGCTCTTTAATATAAGAGACTTTGATCCAGAACCCAGGACAGGAGCAGCCCCATTAACAGCTCGCGCTCTTCAGAACCTGCAGAAATCGAGCGACACCTCAGGCAAAGAACCCCTGACAGTAACATGAGAGCAAGCTTGCTGTGTGTGTGTCTTTAGTTGGACAGAAGAATACATTTGGCTCATATAAACGGGGGTAATGATTTAGTCACCTGGTGGTGAGTGAAGCACAACTTGTCTGACCTTCATGCTCGGCATCATCCCATACCCAAAGTTGAACATTACAAGTGATGTCATAAATGCAGTGAGGATATTTTGGTCCCTCTGCCCCAAACTGACGACGTGTTCAGACCACCTGCTGCCATGCCTTGTCTCTTTCCTCTTGTAGGTCTGTTTGGACTGTCATGTGACAGGGGCCACCCTGTTCCTTAAACGTGTGCCTCAGTGGCAAAGCTGTCAATTATTACACACCTCTGACGTTATATTTAGCAATGTCATTATCTAACTGTTGTTTGGTTCTTTCCACTCAAGTCAGCGTGTCCTCATACACCACACACCATTTGGACCTTTCTTGAGAAACATTGTTGCTCCCTGTAATAAGTTCAAATGAAAAAGTAATTTTCATGCAATACCTAAGAGAACAATGGTTATTCTCTATCACCAGTGTGTCCCGGGACCAGCCTGGAGGTGTTGTGTAGAAGTACAGTCTTGGCATCTAAACATTATATTTAGAAATATATTTAGAGAGGCAAACCCTGGCACTGATAAGATCCATCATTAAAGGTTAAAACTGCTGGCACCCCGCACCCCTGCTATATAATGGCCTGTTACCTAAGCGGTCAAACTTCCTGTCGGTGACAGGTCCAGCGCCAATACACCCAGAACGTTGCCAGGGTTGTGCCCTTTTGTACCCGAGAGATTGCTATGCTGTCATGTCCTTTCACTTTCACACATGGTTTGGACAAGACAAACTTCTGGAGGTCTCCAACTGCTGACTTTCTTTTGTAAATGTTCACCCCCGTTTGTGTCTGTATGTCTTGTCCAGGTGTACCAGTGTCTTTCCTCCAATGCTGGCTCCAAAAAATCACAGGCCTTCATTGATGAGCTCAAGATGAAGAAACAAACCTCAAGGACAAGCCCACTTCCTGACGGGGAGGTCGAGTGCCGCGCCTCGAAAGACCAGAGGAGTGGCCAGACTCGACAGGAAGCCAGTGCCTCGTGGAGTCCACAGACCTCCTCAGACAGTGGGGAGGCCCAGACTGAGCCACCAGAGCAGTGGGAGGGACTGTGCCCCCCTCTCAACCCCTTCATGATCCCTCTTAAACTGCTGAGGCGGAAATAAGTCGACTCTTTTGTTGGACGTTGAACATTCATGCAGCTTTATTTGGTTGGTAGGTGTTCTCCTGCCACACGGTCCAGTACAATGCACTTTATTAGCCAGATGCCATTCACTCCCCAGGTAATGATTCATTTTAATTTGCCTTCATATAACTTTATTATGGCAAATCATGATGCGCCAGCTTCAGGAGTTGCCAAAAAACAGTGACAGGGTTGTTCACTTCTTATGGTCCGTCTCCATTAACTTGTCATGTGTTGTTAAGGATGAGGCCTCATGTAAAACCCAGTTTATTACCATGACACTCTGCTGTGCTCTGTCAAATAAATGTTTTTTTAAAGGGAAATTAAGAATAAGGTTGTTTGCTGATACGAAAAAAAGATCAAGTGCATGAATAAAATGTGTCTTTTCAGCGGTCAGTTCCTCACTAAGGACCATCTTCCTTCACAGCGTGGTTGTTTCTACCTTACGAATGGCTGAGCCTCGGTCCTCACTGTGCCTGTGGGCCTGGTCCCTGGGTGTGGTGAGTAGATTCTAAATTACGTGTCAAACCCGCGGCCCGTGGGCCGTATCCAGCCCACCACACTCATTTGATGTTGACATCTGCACAGTCGCTTCAAAATCAAGTCCAGTCAAACACTGGATGACCTGCGGCACATCCATGTCTCTGAGTCATTGAAAGGGACAATGATGCTCAACAAACACAGGGATAATGACAGACATAACTAGCCTGTAAGAATATGATATTGCCTGTAAACTGTCCTCTTGTCTGGTGGAGCTTGCCACAAACCACTCTAAATTGTCCAAGACATCAGGAGGGAAGCAGGGGCTTCAGGCCTGTCCAGGGTGTCCCCCGCCGTTTGTCTGATGGACTGCAGCAGGGTCACGCTCCCAGCTGAAGATGCTGCACGGGTGGCAGACTTTCTGAAAGGGACACTCAGGTGAAACACGTCTCTCTTGTCATGCCATTTCTTTGTATCATCACCACTCTGATGCTTGGCTCCGGGCAGATGGCTGGATTCTGCGCTCTCAAGTTCAGGTGGTTGGCCCAGCGATTCACACATTGACATCTACAGTTGTCACACATCCCTGAAATATGGACTATTTGCAAATGTGTCCCTCAGATATACGACAGGATTCGTCCTGAACACAACATGGTGCTGCCAGCTTAGTGTCTTTCCGAGTGAGGGAAGAACGGCCATTGCTGTCTCTACCTGGCTTAGTTTTGTCTGATGGGGACTGGACCCGCCAACTCTCAAAGAACTGCCGCAGGTTTGTGCACGACAACACCAAAGAGTTCTCTGCTCTGCTGTTGTGGCATAGGCAAGCAGCTTATTAACTAAATAATATGACATCTAATCTGAGATGCGTGCACAACATGCAGTCCTAAAAACAAACTTAAAAACTGAAAATTGTTCTAAAGCAATGGCGAAATATTTTTTACTGCTTGGGGTTGCATAATTATTTACTTCCTTCACCGGAGCTGTAATTGAAAGTGACTTCAGGCACTCCTCCCTCCTCATTGAGGCATATCAAGCATTTTGTCGGCTGCTTTAAGTTATGTAGTTAACGGAAACCAAAATGAGACCATAAAACACAGCTGGTGACGGGAACATGCAACTGCAGGAGTGAAAACCGTCAACTTAAAGACATTCAAATCGACTCCAGCTTGGCAGAATGTTTTATTGACAGTCTTCTTTTCCCCAAAGGTGTAAATGTTTTGGTGCCAAATGTGGTTGAAACAGGTCCAGTCGGAGGTCTCCAAGTTCCACATCAGCAGCCAAGAAAATTCTCTATTGTTTCCAAAAGCTGCTGGGTCCAAGAGGCAAGTCAAAGATGCTGTTGATGCAAAACCTCTGGTGGCTTGTACAAAGTCATTTAATCAGGCAGTCTGCCTGGTAATCTTTGTGGTACTTGTGAGCAGTGTTCTGAGAGGAGCGATGTCAATAAAGATACATTTCTTAGGTATATTTTCCATATATTTTCCAGATCTATTAAGTCCATTTTCCCCACCTGGTCCATCTAAGGACAATAGAGAAAATATGAGACTTTGAGCCGTGGTGTCAAATGTCTCTGTTGTCCAGGATTCTGCTTCAACAGAGTTTTGTGGTTGAATGAGCACATTGGCTCGTTCAATTCCGGAATATGTGAAACTGTGTTTTCACACCTCGTGTCATAATTCAAGTGTGTTTTTAGCAACTACTGCTGACTTTTTCTTTCTCATTGTTTTGACCTAGATGGACGGCTCAAGGCTTGGAATGACACCCTTTGCTTACATAAAAGTGACGTTGCATAAATTACTTGATATCGCTGCTCATGACTTTATTATTTCCTCAAGCTTGGCTGACACCGTCGAACACCGTCGAGTTGTGGGGGAGAACAAGTATTTGACACTGCTGAAGTTTTCTCACTTACAAAGCACATAGAGGTCTGTATTTTTATTTTTTTATCAAAAGTACTCTACAACTCTGAGTGACAGAATTTCAAACAAAAATCTAGAAAATCACAGTGGATGATTTTTAAACAACTTATTTTATTGTGTGACATAAGTGTATGGAGGAGAGGGCCAAAATCCCTGCTGCAGTGTGTGTCTTACGTGTGATACATGTAACTGCAGACAAAGGTTTCTGTAGCAAATATTAAGTTCTGTTTTTCTGATGTGTCAAATTCTGTCTCTCAAAGGTGACAAAAAATACAGACCTCTACGTGCTTTGTCAGTGTGAGTAAGTAATAACGCTCACACTGGCTTAGTCCCCACTTGGTGCATTGCCTTGGACCACATTAATGCGTCATGTGAACACCTCTTTTGATATGAAATGACCCAGTTCCGAATGAAATTCCATTTTGAGATTGAGAGGGGTGATTTATGCTCATTGTAAATTTGGTGTCAGCGCTGGTGTGAACACCTGTTTCGATCGTCTGACCTTAATTTTGGTGTCACTGTGGAGGTTAGTTCTTCCATCTTGGTGGCTGAGGCAGGTGGAAGCTCTTCTCACATCAAGAGCAAAAGCTCTGCTGACAAAACCACCTACAACAGTGGGTGAATGATAATAATAAAAAAAAATACAGATGAAGCAGATTAACTGGAACATTCTTTGCTGGGAAGTTTTTCAGTTTTTCATTGCTGCACATGTCAGGGTAGTTAGGTTTGGTTAGGGCGCACATCTGAAGTGGATAGTGAACTGGGAAGGTTATTAATTCACACTGTGGACCATGTAATCACGCCGACTCTTGTTGCATCACTGCCCTATTTTCTGTGCCAGATCCTAAGTACACGGATGTCGATGCGGACGGTGGACTCTGGTGTTTACCATGAGAGGTGTGTCTGGACTGATAGGCAGCCTGCCCATGCTGTCCCCTGCCTCTGCCTCTGTCCAATGTCGCTGCGATAGAGAACAAAAATAAGCCGCAGAAAGTGAGAGAAACCTAGACCTCAGCCATTGTACCCACCAGCAGCATGTAGGAACAGCATGGTCGGAGCTGATAAGAACTCCACCAATACTCTGATGCTGCTAACTCACATAGAAATGTAAATTGTTGAGAATAGATTCTCAGATCTCAGACTTGTAAAATGGATTGATTTTGGATTGGTGGAGTAATTAAGTCATAAAGATAATTCAGACGAATGTCCTTGTTGTCAAGGTCTTGCAGGTGAACTGCTGTGATTCATGGCTTCACATTGTTGTGTAAGCATGTGTGACGTTGAAGTGCTGCTTCTCGAGAAACCGCTACTTAAATCTGTGTTGACTACAAAATCTTGATTGTTTTTTTTGTTCTTATAAACTGTCACGTTTCACTAGGTGACCGTGGTTTAATGTCATGATAGACAGTTTAGGTGGCCAACCACTGGCGCTCACTGGGAGCGCACTATGAAAGTCAGCTATCTTCTAGTGCTGTGCTATGTCCATGTTGGCTGGGAACCTTTGGCTCCCACAGTGAGGATAAGTGAGGTGTGTCCCACAGATTGCATGAGAGAAGGTCTGACCCACCCAGCACGTCCCGCTCCGACTGAAGATGATTCATCAGGGTTTCTGAACATATCATTGCCCTGCTAAATCAACATAATAAAAATGTCACCCAGTGATGTGCTGAACTATGAGTGATGCTGTTGAGAAAACTACACTTCCCCCAGCTTCCTTTAGATTTAAACAGCTTCCTGCCGTATTTAAAAACAAGGACAGGTCACAGCTCGATAGAATAACATGCACTGAACACGGACAGAACGGACAGAAAGAAGAAAGAAAACCAGATACAACTCTTTGCTGTGATGAATCTAGATCTGGATTTCATTTCAACAGTGACCACTGTGGGCTCTGATAACTAATGAAGACTGTGAATTGATTCAGTACATTCAAAGTCCGGTGAGTGAGGATGTGGGAGCCAACAGTAGCCAAAGAGAAAAGTGCAGATGAGAAGTATTCACGAGTGACTGGCTTCAAAGACTGGATTACCTCAAGTTGGAGATGAGGAAGTCAAAGACGGAATGGGAGTCAGTGAAGAAGGAGAAGAAGGAGCAGAAGAACACAAAGAAAAGAAAAGAAGAGGGGAGGAAAAAGTCTAGGGCGCCTAAGATGATGGGAAGAAGACAAGGAAAATGATGAGAGGGATGGGGACAAGACAATTCAGGAGAGAAGTACGAGAAGGTCGTAGGTAGGAAGAGCAGGAGAATGTTGCCGTAAAGTTCAAGACAAAGACGATCAAGGCTCTTGTCACCAAACACAACCCAGACATCTGAAGCGCCTCCTGGCTGATTTGATTTGGAAAAGACAATAACAGAGCACCATGACAAGATCAGAGTTTTATTGAGCTGTAAATATCAAAATGCCTGGAATTTGCTCTTGAGCTCCGCCGTAAACTCTCCTTATCTTTGTCTGGGACGCCTCTCCACCCTCTCAGGGTGATGCAGGAGTTGGCAGCCTCACTCTCAGGTGTGCTCTCTTGATATCCCAGGTTCAGTTCTCCACCTCCGCCATCGGCACCGCTCATTTTTGGGATCACACATCACCACTTTGGGCCAGGGATGTAACCTGGCCATGGCTCTTTCTTTACATTTCTTCCTTGTGGGGACGCTACTCTGCGGCTTATGTTCAGCAAACGGTGAGTCTAAACATTTCCAATTTTTTAGTAGCCCAAACCTATCAAGATACAATTTGAATAAAGAAGAAGAATAAATTGTAATACGGGGGGAAAGCAGTTTTGAAATGAATCCACATGTGTTCCAGTGGAACACTGCGGAACATGATGAAGAAGATTTGGGAGGAGCATGAGCATATCTACAGCCTTACTAGTGACATGTCAATGACATGAACTGACTAAAGGCAAACCCTGGATGAAAATGTCACGTGCCTCCAAGTGAACAAGTTTCAATCCATTTCCAACTTTGGCACTGACAAAACTGTGAACTCAAGTGTTCTGTCTTGTGCTGTCATTTGTTGTACGGAAGATCACACCAATAAACAAATAAATAATGAACTCAGCGCTACGTAACTGGATTTTTTGGCTCCGTAATATCACACAATTGCAGTGTGAGGTTACGTGAGAGGATTATGAGGTAAGTTCACAGTACTGAATAGTTTGCATCAATGCAGCCGAAATTTCCCTGGGATTGAGAATTTGACAATGTCTCGTACAGGAAATGTAAGGTAACATAAATGCATGTCTGTAATTCTATCTGATAATGATAGTGGAAGTCAACAGTCAACAAAGTAGGAGGTCGGACTTGTGTCACCTCCATGAGTGAGTCATCTGGAACGGTTCTCTACAAGGCATGATTTCAAACAGTAAAGATCAGGTGAGGAGGCACTTCTGAACAGTGTTGCCATAGTTTCTGTAGAAGACGACAGTCCAGGGATTCCCCACTTATTCACTGAACTGATCACTTAAATTTAAAAATAAATGTGAGATATTACTAGTTACTTTGCAAGTGACATTAAGCATCTGCCGACAACAGTCCTCATCGCCCAGTGGCCAGACGTGCACTTCATGTGTACTGTATGTGTCAAGTGCATGAATGAAGTTGTCCTCTCCCTCTGAAAGATACATGTTTAACTTTTTAAAGAAATTAAAATGCATGTACAAAGAAATGTGAAAGTGACAAACTGCTTACAAAACATTAAAACCACACAGTCCCTGTCCGCGCCGAATTGTGTCACTGCTGGAGTGACAGGAGAAGCCTCTGGCTGCAGCCTGGAGAGCAGGGTCGAGATACATCTCAACGTGGAGCTCCACCCCGTTCTCCAGGCTGCAGCCACGCTAACGTGGAGCAGCCAGAAGAGACGGTTGAAGGTTTCCCCCTGACCAAACAGCTGTGGCTGGGGGGAAAGCAAATGTGCGAATCCTGGGATGGTAGCAGAAGGCAGGGCCTTCCATTGTGGAGCAGTGGAAATGGCCACCCAAACGGCAACAGAGTTCAAGGACAGAAAAAGGACTCAATAGAGTCAAGGGATAATGACATATACCAGTATAAAGAGGAGTGACACCAATTGTGTTTTTCACTTACTGGTTGATGTTTGATGAACACTGCAATATGCAAGTTAACAAGCTGTGTAATAGGTGCAGTTATGTGATTTGCATTTATGACTGTGACTCTGTCCATCCTGGATTCAGCAGAGAAGTGAGATTCAATCTGAGTGTGTAAAACCTTTTGTTTTTCAGAACATCTGGTCGCAGAGAACTGGCAGAAATTCTGGAAAAAGACTGCTGCGTCAGGTCCCTCTAGTGTCTCACTGACAGACAGTGAAGCTTATCGATCCAGTGTTTTTTTTGAACAAGATCAGTCATCTTTCAGTGCAGCTATTAGATCTGGACCTGAACCAAACACGAATGATACCATTACAACAGACACAACTACTGATGATACTTCGACATCTGAACCAACATCGACTGATACCATTACAACGGAAACAACTACTGATGATACTTCGACATCTGAACCAACATCGACTGATACCATTACACCAGAAACAACTACTGATGATACTTCGACATCTGAACCAACATCGACTGATACCATTACAACAGAAATAACTACTGATGATACTACTACATCTGAACCAACCACGACTGATACCATTACAACAGAAACAACTACTGATGATACTTCGACATCTGAACCAACATCGACTGATACCATTACAACAGACACAACTACTGATGATACTTCGACATCTGAACCAACATCGACTGATACCATTACAACAGAAACAACTACTGATGATACTTCGACATCTGAACCAACATCGACTGATACCATTACAACAGAAATAACTACTGATGATACTTCGACATCTGAACCAACATCGACTGATACCATTGCAACAGACACAACTACTGATGATACTTCGACATCTGAACCAACATCGACTGATACCATTACAACAGAAACAACTACTGATGATACTTCGACATCTGAACCAACATCGACTGATACCATTACAACAGAAATAACTACTGATGATACTACTACATCTGAACCAACCACGACTGATACCATTACAACAGAAACAACTACTGCTGGAACTCCTACATCTGAACCAACCACAACTGATACCATTACAACAGAAACAACTACTGATGATACTACTACATCTGAACCAACCACAACTGATACCATTACAACAGAAACAACTACTGCTGGCACTACTACATCTGAACCAACCACGACTGACACCATTGCAACAGAAACAACTATAGATGATACTACTACATCTGAACCAACCGCGACTGATACCATTACAACAGACACAACTACAGATGGAGCTACTACATCTGAACCAACCACGACTGATACTATTACAACAGAAACAACTATAGATGATACTACTACATCTGAACCAACCGCGACTGATACCATTACAACAGACACAACTACTGATGGCACTGCTACATCTGGACCAACCACGACTGATACTATTACAACAGAAACAACTACTGCTGGAAGTACTACATCTGAACCAACCACAACTGATACCATTACAACAGACACAACTACAGATGGAGCTACTACATCTGAACCAACCACAACTGATACCATTACAACAGACACAACTACTGATGGCACTGCTACATCTGGACCAACCACGACTGATACTATTACAACAGAAACAACTATAGATGATACTACTACATCTGAACCAACCGCGACTGATACCATTACAACAGAAACAACTAGTGCTGGCACTGCTACGTCTGAACCAACCACGACTGATGCCATTAGAACAGAAACATCTACTACTGGAAGTACTACATCTGAACCAACCACAACTGATACCATTATAACAGAAACAACTACTGCTGGCACTGCTACATCTGAACCAACCACGACTGATACCATTACAACAGAAACAACTACTGATGGCACTGCTACATCTGAACCAACCACGACTGATACCATTACAACAGAAACAACTACTGCTGGCACTGCTACATCTGAACCAACCACGACTGATACCATTACAACAGAAACAACTATAGATGGAACTACTACATCTGAACCAACCACGACTGATACCATTACAACAGAAACAACTATAGATGGAACTACTACATCTGAACCAACCACGACTGATACCATTACAACAGAAACAACTATAGATGGAGCTACTACATCTGAACCAACCACGACTGATACCATTACAAAAGAAACAACTACTGCTGGAACTCCTACATCTGAACCAACCACAACTGATACCATTACAACAGAAACAACTACTGATGGCACTGCTACATCTGAACCAACCACAACTGATACCATTACAACAGAAACAACTACTGCTGGCACTGCTACATCTGAACCAACCACGACTGATACCATTACAACAGAAACAACTACTGCTGGAACTCCTACATCTGAACCAACCACGACTGATACCATTACAACAGAAACAACTACTGATGATACTACTACATCTGAACCAACCACAACTGATACCATTACAACAGAAACAACTAGTGCTGGCACTGCTACATCTGAACCAACCACGACTGATACCATTAGAACAGAAACAACTATAGATGGAACTACTACATCTGAACCAACCACGACTGATAACATTACAACAGACACAACTACTGATGGCACTGCTACATCTGAACCAACCACGACTGATACCATTACAACAGAAACAACTATAGATGGAGCTACTACATCTGAACCAACCACGACTGATACCATTACAACAGAAACAACTACTGCTGGAACTCCTACATCTGAACCAACCACAACTGATACCATTACAACAGAAACAACTAGTGCTGGCACTGCTACATCTGAACCAACCACGACTGATACCATTAGAACAGAAACATCTACTACTGGAAGTACTACATCTGAACCAACCACAACTGATACCATTACAACAGAAACAACTACTGCTGGAACTCCTACATCTGAACCAACCACAACTGATACCATTACAACAGAAACAACTACTGATGATACTACTACATCTGAACCAACCACAACTGATACCATTACAACAGAAACAACTAGTGCTGGCACTGCTACATCTGAACCAACCACGACTGATACCATTAGAACAGAAACATCTACTACTGGAAGTACTACATCTGAACCAACCACAACTGATACCATTACAACAGAAACAACTACTGATGATACTACTACATCTGAACCAACCGCGACTGATACCATTACAACAGACACAACTACAGATGGAGCTACTACATCTGAACCAACCACGACTGATACTATTACAACAGAAACAACTATAGATGATACTACTACATCTGAACCAACCGCGACTGATACCATTACAACAGACACAACTACTGATGGCACTGCTACATCTGGACCAACCACGACTGATACTATTACAACAGAAACAACTAGTGCTGGCACTGCTACATCTGAACCAACCACGACTGATACCATTAGAACAGAAACATCTACTACTGGAAGTACTACATCTGAACCAACCACAACTGATACCATTACAACAGACACAACTACAGATGGAGCTACTACATCTGAACCAACCACAACTGATACCATTACAACAGACACAACTACTGATGGCACTGCTACATCTGGACCAACCACGACTGATACTATTACAACAGAAACAACTATAGATGATACTACTACATCTGAACCAACCGCGACTGATACCATTACAACAGAAACAACTAGTGCTGGCACTGCTACGTCTGAACCAACCACGACTGATGCCATTAGAACAGAAACATCTACTACTGGAAGTACTACATCTGAACCAACCACAACTGATACCATTATAACAGAAACAACTACTGCTGGCACTGCTACATCTGAACCAACCACGACTGATACCATTACAACAGAAACAACTACTGATGGCACTGCTACATCTGAACCAACCACGACTGATACCATTACAACAGAAACAACTACTGCTGGCACTGCTACATCTGAACCAACCACGACTGATACCATTACAACAGAAACAACTATAGATGGAACTACTACATCTGAACCAACCACGACTGATACCATTACAACAGAAACAACTATAGATGGAACTACTACATCTGAACCAACCACGACTGATACCATTACAACAGAAACAACTATAGATGGAGCTACTACATCTGAACCAACCACGACTGATACCATTACAACAGAAACAACTACTGCTGGAACTCCTACATCTGAACCAACCACAACTGATACCATTACAACAGAAACAACTACTGATGGCACTGCTACATCTGAACCAACCACAACTGATACCATTACAACAGAAACAACTACTGCTGGCACTGCTACATCTGAACCAACCACGACTGATACCATTACAACAGAAACAACTACTGCTGGAACTCCTACATCTGAACCAACCACGACTGATACCATTACAACAGAAACAACTACTGATGATACTACTACATCTGAACCAACCACAACTGATACCATTACAACAGAAACAACTAGTGCTGGCACTGCTACATCTGAACCAACCACGACTGATACCATTAGAACAGAAACAACTATAGATGGAACTACTACATCTGAACCAACCACGACTGATAACATTACAACAGACACAACTACTGATGGCACTGCTACATCTGAACCAACCACGACTGATACCATTACAACAGAAACAACTATAGATGGAGCTACTACATCTGAACCAACCACGACTGATACCATTACAACAGAAACAACTACTGCTGGAACTCCTACATCTGAACCAACCACAACTGATACCATTACAACAGAAACAACTAGTGCTGGCACTGCTACATCTGAACCAACCACGACTGATACCATTAGAACAGAAACATCTACTACTGGAAGTACTACATCTGAACCAACCACAACTGATACCATTAAAACAGAAACAACTACTGCTGGCACTGCTACATCTGAACCAACCACGACTGATACCATTACAACAGAAACAACTACTGCTGGAACTACTACATCTGAACCAACCACGACTGATACCATTACAACAGAAACAACTACTGCTGGCACTGCTACATCTGAACCAACCACGACCGATACCATTACAACAGAAACAACTACTGATGGAACTACTACATCTCAACCAACATCTACTATTGTAACTGAACAGACTTCAACAGCGACTTCAGGCTTCACTCCTTCTGATCGTATTACATCTGGCTCAACTACCTCTGAAAGTACTACATCCAGCTCCACTTCTGTTGAAACTACTCCACCTACACAGTCTGCCACCCCCACTTTCACTACAGCACCATCCACAACTGTCTGTCCGAACGGATTCTTTGGGCCTAACTGTGAATTTGTGGGTGAAATTAAGCCAGGTAAAGGAGCATGTTCTCTCAATTCACATATGAATTTCCTCTTCCTAATTCATATCCTATTCATCCAATTCTTACTGTCTATTATAGTCACAATCACTGCAGCCGTCCTGGTCAGTCTGGTGGTCGAAGACAAGTATGATGACGCTTATAACAACACATCATCAGAGGAGTACAAAGCCTTTGTCGAGAACTTCACTCGTCTGGTACACGCTGTCAATTGTGGATTGTTCCACTCTGTTGTCACGTTTTTTGTTTAACTTTTTGTCACGTGATCATTTCAGATTGAAGGTTATTACAGCCGCTCCAACATTTCCTATTTAAAAAATGTAGAGGTCACCAGCGTCAGGTAATGGATTTTTATTTGCCAATAATCCTGGTCACATCACAGCCGCAGGACCATTGACATCGTCTCTTCTTTTCCATGACACTGACAGCCCTGGTTTTTTTCCGATCCGTCTGTCGGGCAACATTTTGGCTGCGGTAAGGGAATTCATTCTCCAGCATGATGACTGATGCACTATAACTGGATGTCAATGTGATGATTCTAGGTGAGAATGGAAGCCCAGGTCATGGCTGCCACCAGTCGCCCACCAGCTCCTGTCGCTGGGTAATGAAATGTCATGTTATGAAAATCCCCAAATTAGCCATTTATGACCACATTCATGCTAAATATAAGTACGTTTTTTGCAACTATATATATATATATATATATACACATATATATATACAGTGGTGGTCAAAAGTTTACATACACTTGTAAAGAACATAATGTCATGGCTGTCTTGAGTTTCCAGTTATTTCTTCGAGTCTGATTTTTCTCTGATCGAGTGATTGAAACAGATACTTGTTTGTCACACAAAACAATCATGAAGTTTGATTCTTTTATGACTTTATTATGGGTAAACTGAAAATGTGACCAAATCAACTGGTCAAAAATATACATACGGCAATACTAATATTTGGTTACATGTCCCTTGGCTATTTTTACTTCAAGTAGGCACTTTTGGTAGCCGTCCACAAGCTTCTGGCAAGTATCTGGTTGAATCTTTGACCACTCCTCTTGACAGAATTGGTGCAGTTCAGTTAAATTTGTTGGCTTTCTAACATGGACTTGTTTCTTCAGCATTGTCCGCATGTTCTCAATGGGGTTTCAGTCAGGTCTTTGGAGAAGGCCATTCTAAAACCTTGATTCTAGCCTGATTTAGCTATTCCATTACCTCTTGTGATGTGTGTTTGGAGTCATTGTCCTGTTGGAACACCCAACTGCGCCCAAGTCCCAACCTTCGGCCTGATGACCTTAGGTTTTCTTGAAGAATTTGAAGGTAATCCTTCTTCATTGTCCCATTGACTCTCTGTAAAGCACCAGTTCCATTGGCAGCAAAACAGGCCCACAGCATAATACTACCACCACCGTGCTCGATGGTAGGCATGGTGTTCTTGGGGTTAAAGGCCTCACCTTTTCTCCTCCAAACATATTGCTGGGCATTGTGGCCAAAAAAGCTCAATTTTTGTTTCATCTGACCACAGAACTTTCCTCCAGAAGGTCTTATCTTTGTCCATGTGATCAGCAGCAAACTTTAGTCGAGCCTTAAGGTGCCCCTTTTGGAGCAAAGGCTTCCTTCTTGCACAGTAGCCTCCTCATAAATAACTGGAAACTCAAGACAGCCATGACATTATGATCTTTACAAGTGTATGTAAACTTTTGACCACCACTGTATATATATATATATATATATATATATATATATATATAGGGAACAACCTCAATTTTCATTACGTTTGGAACCAGGACTTGTGTGTGTCTCTATTCTGTGTGTCTCAATATTCAACATGCATGTTACATAGGTTTTCAGTTCTAGACATCCAGTCAGATCCATAAAAGTCTGAGTCCGGTTTATTTGTTTAAACAGTGACCAGGTGTGTCATGTGTGATTTAAACAACAAAATCACATATATATTTATAAATATCATATAAAGTGTCTGATACATTTCTTGACTTTTTCCAACCCCAGTGTGAACGTCACCCACGATGTTGTGTTGGAGATTCCCAACAACGGTTCCGTTGTGAATGCATATTTTACGGACGCAAAAGCAGTCATCATTGCTGTTTATAAGCTGTACAACTGTACAAGAGGTACGACCATCATGTCATCCATGTGCTCGATAACTATTGGCTCTTCACGCTGTATTTTGATTTTTTTGTCGCTTGCAGGTTGTCCATTCAACGTCACAGGTGAACCTACCTTCGATGTCGACAGTGAAGAGGAGCTTTTGAATAACCGTGGGTTTGCCTGTCGAATATCACCAGTTTTGCTCCAGAGCAGATTTCCTCTTATTTCTGAAGGAGCCGCTTTTATCATCATGTAGACGTTGAATTTTCCTGCAAGTGAATGCTATTGTTAGATCTCAAAGATCATTCTCACAGAGCCAATCTAGCACGAATAACGACCAGAGTACTGTTAACGTACAGAATGTGGACACAGGATTTGGTTCACTTCAAACCATGAAAGAATTCTTAAACATAACTTGATGCATTTGATGACAGGATGTCAAAGTCTAACACAGCTTTCTATCTCTCCTCCAGAGATCTGTGATTCCTTTGTGGAGAATAAAAATTTGACTCATCTCTATGAAGCAAAGGAAACTGGGACAGGAGGCATCGTGTGTGTGACGCCATGCTCCGAGCGTCATTCAACATTTAAAAAATGCTACAGCAGGTCACTCTGCCAGATCAGAGCAGACGGCGCTTACTGCGAGTAAGTGACTGGAAATACAATAAGTGGAATAGCAAACCTGTACCTGACCTGATACTTGTGTCATATTCAATAATCATTGTGAACATTTATTGAAGCCAACGATTTTTTCTGTTCAAGGGTCTATTTATTGTCCTCAACTCAAACATGGATGTCGCCCTACACAGTCAGCAGCCCAGATAAAGGGGTCAACACTTGACTCTCAATGTTTTACATGCTAACTACGTCTGTTTATGATTTTTAAAATCCAAGTTTTGCTCAGGTTGGACGCATCATTTTATGTCAGAGTATTTGAATCTAAGATTTCTGTTCCTTTCTCAAGGTTTTGTTTTGCTCCATGTGGCCTTTATGTGTGTGGCTGAAGTGAGCGATCGCTGTCATTGAACTGCTGCCCTCCATTATTTCAGTTGCTTGGACCACATGTGGTACTTGGCTGCAGACTGTGCATATCCAGTGCACAAGACTGCATTTGGTGCAGGGTTTGGTGCCACCCTTGTTGGCCTCGTACTGACTGTGGCTGGCCTGACGTCATACAAAATAATCAAGAAACAAAGGCTGGAATGGTAAGGAGCTCCATCTTCTGGCCCTGTCCTGAAGATAGTCAAGACAAACTGTGTACCTTCATCCATACTTGATGTATTGTATTTCTCTAAGTTTGAAAACAATCTTTTTCCCTAAGTATGTTTCATGACTGGACATTGTTGCCCTTTTTAGGAAACGAGACCTGAAGGAGAAGCTGGTGAACCAGTGTCTGAAAGAGGACTTCCAGTGGTCGTGCTCAAACAGCTCCACTGGGCCAAACAACTCAGGTAGGTGCTGGGTTTTCAGCAAATGTATTCTTTAAAAAGGTGACGTGATGCTCTGTTTCCTGGTCTCAGTTGTTTCGCATAGCTAGCAAGACCTCCATGAGGTGAATGTGGTGAATGATCCCCAGACTACATCCATGGGTGCTCATCAACAAGTCTTGGTGGATGGCCAAATTCCTCCTGCTAAGCCTTCCTCAATCTTGTGGTTCTCAATCAACAAAACCTGTGCGATATAGGCTCTTTAAGTACCATATAAGTAAATGTTCTGCAAACCCATGGAATTCTAAATCTTTTTTCAGTCATAGCTTTGTAGAGTTTGTCTTCCATTGTTCAGGTTTTTCAAATCCTCATGAAGGATTTATCTTTGAGATGCCCATGTTGGGTCAGATGGTGCCGTGAAACTGAAGAGGTCGGACCAAGTGAGTGTTGGTGGAGACTTGTTTGTGACCTTGAGATGTTTTCCCAGCAGATGATTATAGAAACCCCACGTACATACATGATGAATGGAGCACAAGCACAGAGGAGCAGATGAGCCAGCGACCCACGCCTGTCTACAGGGTGAATTCAGCACCTCTGTACTCCAACAACCGACAGCCCAGCCCTGGTTGGGACAGCAGGCCTGGCTCTGATGGACATTCTCCTCGCTCCACTGGGAACTCCGTCAACTCCAATTCGAGGGTGACTCCCTCCAACCCACCGGTCAGTAAACTATCACAAAACTCTGAAGCTCTGAACGTAGCGTTTTATTTTCACCTGATCCTGGATGAAAAAAAAAAAAATTTGGCTTGATTTGGAATTTAGGGCTGATGCAATAAATGCTGCATTAAAAAGGCACATTCATGCCAAATAAATCCTCTGGCAAGGTTTCATTTTTGATCCTCTATATCAAAGCCTCCTGAGATCACGTACCAAAGTTCAACTGCTACTCGACTGGACATGACATAGAAAAGTACAATTGAAGTTGAAAGGTGTTTACTTATTGCTGCCTTGTTTCCCTCCCTAGATGAGAATCGCCCGGCCTCAGGTCAGAACGCCTCAGGACAAATGAACTCTTTTTGAAGGATAAAAGACAACTGTTTATGCTGCCTGCCAACCCGCTATGTGCTGCTTCTGACTTTGTTTTTTATGCCTGTTATATATTTATAGTATATTTTTACCTGTGTATATATTGAGTGTTGTGTTAACAGATTTTATTTGATCCTCATTTTTGCTTTTCCTGGATCATGGACTTTTGGTATTTGCTTATCAGCATAAATGAACTTGAGCTTGTTGGTATTTGTGAACACAAAACAGCACCTTTCTCAACGGAACAGTCCTGATGTTGTCGTCTGTGGCAGAACCATGAGTTTGCACTTCTGCCTCACATTCAGTGTTGAATGTATTGCTGTAGCACAGAAAAAGCACATCTCTATTTAAGTTTTATGGAAAATAGATTGCAGCTCTATCTACCTCTGCCTGATTTCACAGCCACCCTTCGAACAAATGTTCTTCATGGCAATAAGGCAAGAAAACTATCTTGGATCAATGTTCTGTAATTCCTGTATTAAAGTCAATTGTCTCAAACACGTTGAACTGATGTTATCACTCAGCAATTCTGTCACATATCTGAAATGAACTTGCAATATTTTGTAAAACTGATTTTCAATAAATGCTCATGAAATCTGACTTTGAAGTTCATGAAATCCATTCACTTTGTGGTTGTGAATACTGGCGAGTAGGTTTAGAAGCCAGAGCAGACAAATACCGGAAGCAAGATGTTACTCTATCCATGATGATATCAACGTTGTGTGCGACGGTAGCCTTCATTTGGTGATGGCAACTATCGGGGAGAATAATAAAGCTGCCAGCTTGTGTAAAGTCAAAGATGTTGGGCTGACCATGTAAAGTTCACCAGAGATCTCAATATGCAACCAAGTTTAGCACAAAACACAGTGCAAGCTTTAGCACCTGTGACCTATCAGTTATACAGTAATGTGGTTATACGTTATACGTGCTTCATACAGGTTTCACGATTGGTTTATTCACTCCCAGGCTGCGCCTTGTGCATGAGAGTTGATTTGTTTCACTCTCCCCGTGTAGGCTCGACCTCTCCCTATAAATAAACGGGTTGCCCCGCAAGGAATCCTTGCTGCTGTGTAGCGGTGTTGCTGGGGAGCAGTAACGTGCAGTATTACATCTCCGTTACCGGTGGACATTAACAGAACAATTCATTCTTTTTGAAAAACTACACCGCAGCTATGTTCCCGTCAATACCAGCATCATGTGTCATTAATTACAACAAAAACGTAAAATATTATCATCGAATTTAATGTAATTTAATTGAACAGTTTGCTCTCCAGACAACAGGGAACCTTTGTAAGTGCAGGAGTTCCTGCTCCACTGATCACACTGATGCACAAGACACGTGGCTGCTAGGATGATAACAACAACAACAAACATGGAGGAATCCCTGAACCAAAGCAAACAAAAGCATCTGTTTGCTTTGGTTCAGGGATGTTTTTCACTATTCTGATAACATTAAAATTCTTATACAAATATTTTGAAGACATGAAGAGAGCTTCAGTTTAAATAAGGTGATTTAAAGTATTTAAAGTAGTGGCCAAAAGATTGGACTCACCTCTCATTCAGTGTTTTCTTAAAGACGTCAGAGTTAGAAACTATTCTTCTTCAATCAGTTCCAGACCAAGTGTCAGGGATGATGAAATGTGGCGCTGGTCGCGTCTCTCAGCAGCCCCGAGCAGCTCTGCAGAGCAGAGGACTCTCCGGCAGCAGCTACAGATAGAACATGAGATATACCGTACCATAAGCCGCAACTTTTTTCTTGTGGTCTGAACACTGCGGCTTATAAAACGATGCGGCTAATATATGGATATTTATGAGGGATGCTCCAATCGATCGGCCTCTATTATGAAAGGCTGAACTCGTCGTGATCTGTGAATGCCGATCACAAAATCTGATCACGTGACAGCAGGCGTTCTGATGAGGCACCGCCTGCGGTTTGTGATGCGTCCGCTCCTCCATCCCTGCCGACTCACCGCTCGCTGGGCAACTGAAACTTTTTTCAGTCTGTCATGTGAAGTTTGCATCCTGCAGCACATGCACGTTAAAAGGCGTCAACGCCACAAATTCAATACGATATTTAAAACACCAGCACGGAGCACAGTGAGTTTTCTGCTGCTCATGAAAGTGAAACTGCAGGAACCAGGAGTCACTCGCCGGTCTGAGCGTGACATTTGGAACACGAAGCATATCATCCCTAGTTTTTACAGTCTAAAGAGCGTCATGCTGGCAAAAATATTGAGCCTCGTCACATCAAACAAATGACATCAGGGGAATTTTATTTACCTTTAAAGCGCTCAAATTGCGCTGTTTTCGCCCGCGTGTGCACAGCTCTGCCAACAGAGACGATCTACTGGTGGGTGAAAACAGCACTTTTTGAACACTTTAAATGTAAATAAGATGTGAGGAGTTCATGACTGGAGTTCAGAACATTGGCAAGATTGTTTCATGAGTCAGTCTCGACACTGGACCCCGTTTTCAAAACGACTACTAGAGGATCGCTAGAAGTGATCCTTATGCATTTTCTGTGGCACAGACAGCAACGGTGCACCCACGGCTTATAGACTGGTGCGGCTTATGTACGAAAAAGATCTATTTTCCTTCTTAGATTTGGTGAGTGTGGCTAATATTCCGGTGCCCTCTAACCAGATGGACCATAAACACTGCAAATGACAGTGAATCGACTATTTTTCTGTCTGATAAATGCTAGCAGACGGTAGCCGCTAGCGGCTAATGTCGGAGCAAAAACGTTTTGCTGGATATATCTACACTATACCATCATAAACGCAATAAAATGACTAACGGACACTTACACATTTGTTATCATCTCAAAAATAAGTTCCCCACACTTGATAACACACCCAAGACCCGCAGTAAGCACAAAGAATGCCTTACAGGCCTTATTAGCATCGTGGCTACTGGGTTCAGCCACCTATATGATCACTGTACGCTTCCACAGTGCAATTCGACAAACAGCAGACGAACATCCATAACTGTGTTAGAACGTGAGCAAGTCGTTTTCGCTGGCGTTTCATTTCATTGAAAAACTATTTTCATCATACACTACTTATATCTATCCCATTTTAGCATCGCAGTTTCTGTTTCACTGCAAACATACATACACTACACTTATATACAAACAACAAGCATATATACATTTGTTTATTGATTTGCCAACACGGCAGAGACAGTAGTGAACGCAAAATTGACTTACAAGACGAGTAGAAACATCGCAACTTCAGAATCAGAGGGAAATCCTTTGGTAGCTTTCATTTCTCTCCAGGCTGTAAATGCACCTCCTATATTGACTCCTGTCGGTTTCACACTTTCTCTTCTTGGACTCCTCACTACGAAGTGTTGCTTTAACAGAGAGCTGGACAGTCTCACTCCAGGACTTTGGACTGTTCAAAATAAATCATCTCAGGAAATCTGAAAATCATTTATTTATGTGTAAATATAACAAATTGCTGCTTTAATGCTCACTCTTGGCGATGAGCTTCATGATGCAGTCACCTGACAATGTGTTCCAACAGGTGACCACATCATGAAGGCCAAGGGTTTGCAGCGATGCCAACAAAGCAAAGGGTGGCTAGTTTGACTCATCTAAAATTTTATAGTTATTTAGAGTTATTCAACATTTTTTTCATAACTAGACAATTCCATATATCCTGCTTCATATAGTTGGTGTCTTCAGTATGTACCTCCAATGCAGAAAGTAGTAAAAATGAAGAAAGAACACAGAGTCAGACGGCATATCCAAACTTTTGGCCTGGACTGTATATACTTCACAAGGGGAAGGACAAAATGTATTTTTATTATGTACATTGATGTTTTTGTTAATTGCCCTCTTTTTAAAATCCATTTCTGTTTTTGCATTAATACTTAATGTATTGTTCATATATTACTATTAGTCTTCACAAAAGAAATGAATACAGCCTCTTCATTGGTTGAACTTAAAGACTTAGTTATTTGAGTTTATGTTATTCTACATTTATTGAATTTGATGAATATATTTATATATTTATATTTATAGTGAATTTAATGAACATATTTTATTTTTTTGGTCAGACTTTATCATTTTGACTGCAAGTGTTGCTGTTAAACTTTATAGTCATCTCTTAATTCACTTGTGTCACCATTAAAATGCAAGAAAATTATGATAATAATGATCTTTCATTTCTCAATAACTTAACTATTTCTGTTTTCTGTACTAGCATTTATGCTCAGTTACAATAAGTGAGTAGAGCTCCGCCCCTCCTACCAAATGAGACACATATGGCCTTCTACGTGCCACATGCTGTTGGGAAATGGAGCATAGTGTCTAGCCACTGTTTGGCGCCACTTGTGCGCTGCAGCAGCTGGATCAGCACGCTTAAGGGTCTCTCAAACCCTTCTTTGAGTCACTAGAATCCCACTAGCGTGCAGGCACGCTCTCATCTTAGATATTGATCATGGAGCCTCCTCACATGATCCTCTATGTCAGCATCACTAATGGCCGAGAATCTGTTTCATAAAACCATAGTGAGCAGACCTCATTCATAGGCACAAGCATCAGGAGGAACATCCCTGCCATGGCTCTCACGTATTTGGGGGGTATCTGATTTAGGCATGGGGCATTTTTTTATCTTATCTAATATGATCATAATCATAACACGTCCTCGTAGTGTTGCACCTGAGTGGAGGGAGTGAGGGCCTCGGACCTTTGGGAGGTAGGTCATGTTTGAAGGAAAAGGTCACCCGAGAAGGAAGGCTCACCAGTGGCGCATGACACACACTGAAGAGATGAATACTGATACCTTCCAGGACTGCACCATTGTAAATTTCAACTTTATCCATGCTGATGCTGCTGGTCTGGGAGGGTCACTAGATGGGCTGGTCTACGATCCACTCGAGAGCCCATCATTTGAGTATCATGAAATTAAATCCACATAGGGTTCAATGCAACTGCCTAAAATTGTAGCATGGAACACACACAGTCAATGTTCTGTGTAATTTCTCATGCGTCTGAGCAAACACAATGTGAAATTAAAAAATATATGAAATAAAATTGTTTTTTCATTGTATACATTATTACATATTTGGACATACATAAGATGAATAATAACATCGTATGTTAAAAAGATATATGTAGAATCTCTGAATGCAATAAGGAAACTAAGTTTCGTCATAGAAGTCACATTACACCATCGAAGGTGCTGGATGTCAAAGAAGTTGAGCCAACATTTACAGCCAACCTTTATCCTTTGTCAAACTGATAAGGCTCATGAATCCATGTATTGTGAGAGTTAATTTTGTCCACTTGAGGCCGCCGTATTCCGTGACCTGTGTGGAACAGGCTAAAATGAACAAATACTTTCAAATACTACACTGTCACTCATTAGTAGCACTAGTAGACATACATTTCTACTTGAGCTTCTAGTGAGCTAAAAAATTGTACTTGTACTACTAGCTGACTAAAAAACTCACCCCTGTACCCTTATATGCTAATAAATGGGCGAGGGAAAGTGAATTCTGGCTTCTAATGGCTATTGGAAATATTTTAACCAATCAGAGAGCAGGATTTGGCAGTATCCCCGACCCTCCATTTGCATTTGGTCTACTGGTGCTACAAGTGGAGGGCTCAAAAACCGTTGACTCGTACTATTAGTGAACTTTTTTTTTGTTGTTATACTAGAACTACTAGTAAGTATAAACTAGTTTTACTCGTGAAGTTTTTTTGTGCACTAGCGTGACAGTAGATGAAACAAGTGAAGCAATAAGTTTGAGTTACTGGTACTACTAGCAGACTATGAAAACAATCACTAACACATTTTTAAGCTTTACTACTGACACAGAACTGTCTACTAGTTGATAATGTTGCCTCACTTGTATCGTCTAGTCTCATACTAGTGCGCAACACAACTTCACTTGTTCAGCAAAATTGTGTCCTCTGGTGCTACTAGTATGGTTTACTGCTTTTTTGTAATAGCACTACTTGTAAAGGTAAGAGTGGTTACCAGTGGAAAATGTAACTGTAAACTAGTACCACCATTAAAACCAAAATCTTTACTCTATTGCTATTGGCTCCTCTGAATGGAAGCCCTTTAAATGCTGACATTGGGTGCACAGCCAGGCGGACGCAGCACCGATCGGGGCTGATCGGTGCACTATGTATCGGAAACAATAAGCAATATATTGCGAGACGGAGTTTGTTTTCCACTTCTATACGTAAGGACGGCAACTTTCGCCCACCAGTAGTATTTTGGAGGCTTTTAAGGCCGTGTTTGATTCGAATCTGTCAGGAACAATGAGCTGATCTGTGCACAAGGCATTGTGGGAAGTTGGGGTGTCCAAAATCGCGCTATTTCGCTCCGACATCATCACCACCAAATCTCGAGAGAGGGCCCAGAGAACAGGGGGCGGGAGCCTGGTACTACTAGCAGACTACGAAAACAACCCCGCAGTTGCTTCTGAACTGTGACCGCCTGATCTGGTCCGCCTGCCTGATGTGGTCCGCCGGAAATTTCGCAGCTGGATCTGGAAATGCGCATGTTTTACCAACTGATGTTGACTGGTAAGCGGATGTGTACATGGTTATATCGCGCAAAGGTGATGAAGTCTTTTTTACTTAAAATAGTCTAGATTTAGAAATTGTAAGTTTTTTTTTTATATCAGACATTCTATTTTTTAAAAATCCAACAGCATCAACAAACTCAAGCACCGCACCACAGTAGACATAAACCTCGTTCAGGGGCAGAAGTGCTCACTCCTGCTCCTGTTAAATCTATGTGAAACAAATGTAAGGAGAAATGTTTCAAGTTCAGTCCAGTCTGCAACAATGCATAACATTTAGACAAAGATTATTTTCACAGTTTCATTTTGAACAATCCAAAGTCCCGGAGTCAGACTCTCCAGCTCTGTAAAACGCTCCCTTGGAGCTCTGGGTGAGCTGCCCGTAGGCATGTTCTGTGAGTGGCAACAGTGCCCCAACTCCACCCCACTGTAACACTTGACAGCAGACGGGCAGAGCGAGCTTGGCAGCAAGTTGAGTTGCTTTGTTCACACCATGGAGTGACAGATCAAGATCTCGGACAAGAGTCAACATAAGAGATACATTTACAGCCTGGCAATAACTGAGAGCCACAAAAGGCTTTTCATCTGATCCTGAAGAGGCGATGTATTTACTGTACTTGTAAATCAATTTTGTGTTCACTGATGTCTCTGTTGTGTTGCCAAATCATTTTTACGGGAAACAAAAGTGGATGTGTTTGTTGTTTGTACATAAGTGTACAGGTATATATATGTCTGCAGCAAACTGATGTCCGTTGTTGGCAGAACTCAAGTGTGCATTCCAGCTGGACATGTGAAGGAGACAGACCCTGATGACGGTGTATCTTACAGATTTATTCCTCATAACTGAAAGATAGTGGGTTGTTGTCTCGTGTCACCTGATCAGTAAATGTTCAAACTGCTCCCTCTGCTTCATTCTGAAACGTGCAGTCGTAATAAAGTTTTATCATACCGTCGGTCTTGCAGCTGCTCCCGCCTCTCGCTGGATCCTGCCTCTCCTCACTGGCTGCATGACGGAGCTCCATCTCTGATGTTGAATGATTGATGCTTCTAGAGTTGCCTCTGCAAGGAAAGCTGGACAGTGTTGTGTATATGACTTTCTGTGATGACATTCACATCACGGTTATTCCTCATAAACAAATAAAGGTGGCATGGGCGCGGGACCGGAGGCCCAGCTTTACGACAGCCTACAATTACACTCATTTACCGCTGCCAAAAGCAAATATTTTCATTCCTGCCTACAGTCACTTGAATGTTGATAACCGTTTGAAGCAGATGTTAATAGATGTGTTGCTAATCCTGATAACTTAAAAAACAAGTTTGAAATGTACCGGTCCCATTTTCCTCTCTATTGTTTTTTTTCTCTGTGCTGTAAATCTTTTGTTTCAGTAGAAATCTGAGGCGACTGTTCTGAGGAGGAGCTACCAAAGCTTTCTATGAATAAATCAGAACCATTTATGGACAGCTGTGATGAAGGCAGTTTTGTTTTTAATTATATTCAACAATGTAACATATTTGTCCACTTTCAATTGATTTTTCTAACTTTAATACACTATTGTTAAGGGTATATACCTATTTCTTGTAAGTGGCCCAGCCCCTTCGATATTTTTACGCATGTGGCCCTCAGACAAAAAAGTTTGTACACGCCTGCTCTACAGGAAGCCAGTGCCTCGTGGAGTCCACAGACCTCCTCAGACAGTGGGGAGGCCCAGACTGAGCCACCAGAGCAGTGGGAGGGACTGTGCCCCCCTCTCAACCCCTTCATGATCCCTCTTACACTGCTGAGGCGGAAATAAGTCGACTCTTTTGTTGGACGTTGAACATTCATGCAGCTTTATTTGGTTGGTAGGTGTTCTCCTGCCACATGGTCCAGTACAATGCACTTTATTAGCCAGATGCCATTCACTCCCCAGGTAATGATTCATTTTAATTTGCCTTCATATAACTTTATTATGGCAAATCATGATGCGCCAGAGTTGCCAAAAAACAGTGACAGGGTTGTTCACTTCTTATGGTCCGTCTCCATTAACTTGTCATGTGCTGTTAAGGATGAGGCCTCATGTAAAACCTAGTTTATTACCATGACACTCTGCTGTGCTCTGTCAAATAAATGTTTTTTAAAGGGAAATTAAGAATAAGGTTGTTTAGTGATACGAAAAAAAGATCAAGTGCATGAATAAAATGTGTCTTTTCAGCGGCCAGTTCCTCACTAAGGACCATCTTCCTTCACAGCGTGGTTGTTTCTACCTTACGAATGGCTGAGCCTCGGTCCTCACTGTGCCTGTGGGCCTGGTCCCTGGGTGTGGTGAGTAGATTCTAAATTACGTGTCAAACCCGCGGCCCGTGGGCCGTATCCAGCCCACCACACTCATTTGATGTTGACATCTGCACAGTCGCTTCAAAATCAAGTCCAGTCAAACACTAGATGACCTGCGGCACATCCATGTCTCTGAGTCATTGAAAGGGACAATGATGCTCAACAAACACAGGGATAATGACAGACATAACTAGCCTGTAAGAATATGATATTGCCTGTAAACTGTCCTCTTGTCTGGTTGAGCTTGCCACAAACCACTCTAAATTGTCCAAGACATCAGGAGGGAAGCTGGGGCTGCAGGCCTGTCCAGGGTTTCCTCCGCCGTTTGTCTGATGGAATGCATTCACACATTGACATCCACAGTTGTCACACATCCCTGGAATATGGAATTATCTGGCATTTAACGCAAATGTGTCCCTGAGATATGCGGCACGATTTGTCATTAAATCCAGATTTTAGATTATTAAGAAAATAATTATCATGTTCGATGTGACATCTAATCTGAGATTTTTTTTTAGTATAGACTTCAATTATGTCCTGAGTATCGTACAGGTTTCTTTCTGAGATTATTATTTTTTCTTTTTTCACCATGCAACTTGACATCATGACGTAATGTGATCACGTGTACTAACCTCATTCATCCTGGTCCTGGCAATTACAAATTTTATATTTAAAATGACTGTATAATGTAGATTATTTTTAGTCAGATTTTCTTTTGGTGGTCGTAGTGGGGTTGGGAGAATTAAGATGAAACATAACGGTTGCCAGTTTTTGAACACTAATAATGTATTAGTTATTTTTAATAATAAAGCACTGTATTTCAATGTGTCATTATTTGAACTATGACTGATCATGACTCGCATGACACTGGGTCTTTAGAATGTGTGACATGGTACATGTTGAGCCCCCAGTGTGGATAATTTTGTCCCTTCTTTTGTGACATGAAAGGATGCAGGCCACGTCCACTGTGTATCAGACCATGGCAGGGCAAACATTGGCTGTGGTACATCAAGTCAGCCTGCCACAGCATTCCTCAAAATGTCTCATGTTGTAGCTTTCATTCTGTTTTTTCTCAGCCAGTGGACTTGCCATTGCGTTTTGGACCATTCTCTAGCTGCACAATCCCTTCAGAATGCATTGTTGAACTTGAAAATCTTTGCATCGGCCATAGAAGCAAACCATGTCGGCTTGGGGCAGTTTACCGCAGCAGAGCAGACGACCAGTGCACTCTGTCTGGGTGAGTAGCTCGACACTTGGACCTGGCTCAGAGGTGACTTCACACTCTGTGTCCAGGGAAAGTACTCTCATATTACTTGCAGTAGGTGGAGAGTTTTTGATGCGACGACAGGCTCTTGGTCTGCTTTGGTGGTAGCCATATCTTTGGCTTATGATGCAGCAGGTCCTGAGCCCCCTCAGAACATGTGTGGCCCTAGTCAGAGGAAGGACAGTGGAAGAAAATCATCCAGGTGCGTCCTAGACCACCGCTTCCACTCTCGACAGATTTGTCTCCTTCACGTAGCAACCGGCAACCTGTCACACACCATCCAGTGTCAGTGCTGAGGCACCAGAGCCAGCAGTTTTTTTTTTTTGTTTTTTTTTTTCAGATTTTGCAGCTCACTGCCCTCTGGGCACAGAGTCCCCTTCAAGTTTGGGGTCAGGGGCTGTGTTGTTCCCTCACCAGAATGACTGTAATCTGTCCTTGTGGTGGATGCCGATCCTTGTTTGGTCCATGCTCTCGAGGTACAAATCTGCGGCTCGTGGTTACCTGATGTAACCCAGGTTCTGTGAATGTGCGTGTGACGCCATGTAGCGTTTGGGAAGTACCCGTCCTTTTGAGGAGGAGAGCAACATTGGCCTGTGACGCCAAAGGTGAGCGTCTACAGAATTTACCATATGAAAGGGTGTGGGAAGGTGCCTGCTTGTTCTCTCGCTCCCGAATAAATGCCACCATTTTTGTCTCTTATTAGTGCAGGTTTAAAGTCCAATTGCATGCTGATGCCTCCCATCCATGTAAATTTGATGTGCATGTGATGGCGAAAATAATGTTTACTGCCAAGTGCTGCATAAATATTCACTTCCTTCACCGTAGCTGTAATTGTACTTGAGAAAGTGACTTCAGGCACTACTCCTCATTGAGCCATATCAAGCGTTTCCTTCATGAAGCAACTTCAGTAAAATTTAACAGAAACTAAATGAGACCATAAAACACACATGGCGACAGGAATAAGCGAATGGAGGAGTGTAAACCAGTGTTTTTCAACCTTTTTCAAGCCACGGCACACTTGGTTCATTTAAAAAAATCCTAAGGCTCACCACCAAAGGAACCTCGGCCAAAGCGCACTTCTGCTTAAAGTCCTATCGAAAATCCCTATTCATTCATGAAAAACTGTACCTACTGACAATCTATTTGCAGAAACAAAGAAAGGTGCAGGCGATATGGCAACATATATTAGCATTGATTTTGTCACGAACCGCCCTCCGTCGGTTCATTTTGGTTTGGACTGCTTCCTGCTCCTGCCTTTTTCTCCGCCTCTATTCCAGGATTGGGGGTCTTTTTCCCACCACAGACACGCACACACACACACCTGAAGCCAACCCTGCGATCATCCCCGCTCACTATTTGAACACTGTCTCATGTGTTCAGCCTGGTATGACCCGTCGTGTTCGACTCAACATCTTGGATGATTCCTCTCTGAACCGAGGACATTTTGCCATGCGCTTTTCGTGTGTGAGTTTTGCCGATTGGTCTCTTTTGTTTTCCCAGTGTGTCTGTACCTTCCCCCCGATCCTGTGGACTTGTTTCGCCTTCCTGGACTTGTTACGCGCTCACGGATGCTTGTGACTCATTTGACTGTTTTTTGGACTCTTGCCATCTCATGTTGTTTTAGAGTTACCTTTGTTTCTCTGACCTCTTTGTTAGTTAGTAGTAGAGAGTGTTTCGGTTTATATTTTCATATTTTTGACTCCTTCTATACTGAGAATTAGTATTAGAAGTGAGCTCAATTAAATTGGTGAACTCAACCTCCAGTCTCTGTCTGCTGCATGTGGGTCTCCCGTCTATGTTCCTTACAGATTTATTTATTTCCTTTAAATAACTGTTTCAATTTTATCATTCTTTTGCATGATTTTATTGTCATTTTGAGACAAATCCTCAGCTTTCTTTTCTCTTCACATTTTGGAGTTTTTCGCCAACTTTTAAACCACAAAGCAAACTTTGACAGTCTGTGTATCGATAAAGTTCTGAAGTGAGACGCCACGTTAGCAGTTAGCTCTACGGTGCGGACAGTTTTTGGCACCACGGATCTGACAAGGAACATTCAAGTTAGAGGTGCATCAGGTATAAAAACAGCTGGAAGTTGCGCATGTGAGCGGCTTCTTCGCTGAGTGTGGGCAGAGGAGCGGCGCGCACTACAACAGCGCTGCTTTGATGGACCGATCAGCGCATCAACATACTGTCGATCGACTGTATAGTGTCTAGAAAGAATGCGAATGTCGTCACATTTCCCATCTCTGTCTCTGGACAAATGGATCGAACTGGATCGTCTTCCCACTGCACACCTGCAGTCTCTCACACACACTAGTGTGCCGCCACACCCCGGTTGAAAAACAGTTCTCCAAGTTCCATATCAGCAGCCAATAAAATTCTCTATTGTTTCCAAAAGCTGCTGGGTCCAAGAGGCAAGTCAAAGATGCTGTTGTGGCAAAACCTCTGGTGGCTGATAGAAAGTCATTTAATCAGCCAGTCTGCCTGGTAATCTTTGTGGCACTTGTTAGCAGTGTTCTGAGAGGAGCGATATCAATAAAGATACATTTCTTAGGTATATTTTCCTATTATTTTCCAGATCTATTATATCCATTTTCCCATTTTAGTCCATCTGGGGACAATAGTGAAAATATGGGACACATTTTTGACCATGGTGACAATGTGGTTCAGATCTCACCTGTGACTTTTGTCTCATGAAACAATCAGCTCGGAGCAGTGGCGTCAAATGTCTCTTTTTCATCTCTGTTTCCTGGATTCTGCTTCAACAGAGTTTTGTGGTTGAATGAGCACATTGGCTCGTTCAATTCTGGCATATTTGTGACTGCGTTTTCACACCTCGTGTCATAATTCAAGTGTGTTTTCAGCAACCACTGTTGACTTTTTCTTTCCCATTGCTTTGACCGAGACTGGATTACCTCAAGTTGGAGATGAAGAAGTCAAAGAAGGAATGGGAGTCGGAGAAGAAGGAGCAGAAGAACACAAAGAAAAGAAAAAGAGGGGAGGAAAAATGAACAGAAGAAAAGGATGGGAAGAGAGGTAGAGGAAAAGAGGTGAAGTGAAGAAGGGTAGCCAAAAAAGAGAAGAAAGTCTAGGGCGCCTAAGATGATGGGAAGAAGACAAGGAAAATGATGAGAGGGATGGGGACAAGACAATTCAGGAGAGAAGTACGAGAAGGTCGTAGGTAGGAAGAGCAGGAGAATGTTGCCGTGAAGTTCGAGTCAAAGACGATCAAGGCTCTTGTCACCAAACACAACCCAGACATCTGAAGTGCCTCCTGGCTGATTTGATTTGGAAAAGACAATAACAGTGCACCATTAACCATCAAGATTAGTGTTTTATTGAGCTGTAAATATCAAAATGCCTGGAATTTGCTCTTGAGCTCCGCCGTAAAATCTCCTTATCTTTGTCTGGGACGCCTCTCCACCCTCTCAGGGTGATGCAGGAGTCAGAGACGGCAGTCTCACTCTCAGGTGTGCTCTCTTGATATCCCAGGTTCAGTTCTCCACCTCCGCCATCGGCACCGCTCATTTTTGGGATCACACATCGCCACTTTGGGCCAGGGATGTAACCTGGCCATGGCTCTTTCTTTACATTTCTTCCTTGTGGGGACGCTACTCTGCGGCTTATGTTCGGCAAACGGTGAGTTGAAACATTTCCAATTTTTTAGTAGCCCAAACCTATCAAGAATATTCAAGAATAAATTGTAATACAGGGGGAAAGCAGTTTTGAAATGACTCCACATGTGTTCCAGTGGAACACTGCGGAACATGATGAAGAAGATTTGGGAGGAGCATGAGCATATCTACAGCCTTACTAGTGACATGTCAATGACATGAACTGACTAAAGGCAAACCCTGGATGAAAATGTCACGTGCCTCCAAGTGAACAAGTTTCAATCCATTTCCAACTTTGGCACTGACAAAACTGTGAACTCAAGTGTTCCGTCGTGTGCTCTTATCTGTTGTACGGAAAAAAAAAAAGAAGTGTGTTCACTCTTTTATTGATCACACCAATAAACAAATAAATAATGAACTCAGCGCTACGTAACTGGATTTTTTGGCTCCGTAATATCACACAATTGCAGTGTGAGGTTACGTGAGAGGATTATGAGGTAAGTTCACAGTACTGAATAGTTTGCATCAATGCAGCCGAAATTTCCCTGGGATTGAGAATTTGACAATGTCTCGAACAGGAAATGTAAGGTAACATAAATGCATGTCTGTAATTCTATCTGATAATGATAGTGGAAGTCAACAGCCAACAAAGTAGGAGGTCGGACTTGTGTCATCTCCATGAGTGAGTCATCTGGAACGGTTCTCTACAAGGCATGATTTCAAACTGTAAAGATCAGGTGAGGAGGCACTTCTGAACAGTGTTGCCATAGTTTCTGTAGAAGACGACAGTCCAGGGATTCCCCACTTATTCACTGAACTGATCACTTAAATTTAAAAATAAATGTGAGATTACAAGTTACTTTGCAAGTGACATGAAGCATCTGCCGACAACAGTCCTCATCGCCCAGTGGCCAGACGTGTGTGATTTGCATTTATGACTGTGACTCTGTCCATCCTGGATTCAGCAGAGAAGTGAGATTCAATCTGAGTGTGTAAAACCTTTTGTTTTTCAGAACATCTGGGCGCAGAGAACTGGCAGAAATTCTGGAAAAAGACTGCTGCGTCAGGTCCCTCTAGTGTCTCACTGACAGACAGTGAAGCTTATCGATCCAGTGTTTTTTTTGAACAAGATCAGTCATCTTTCAGTGCAGCTATTAGATCTGGACCTGAACCAAACACGAATGATACCATTACAACAGACACAACTACTGATGATATTTCGACATCTGAACCAACATCGACTGATACCATTACAACAGAAATAACTACTGCTGGAACTGCTACATCTGAACCAACCACGACTGATACCATTACAACAGAAACAACTATGGATGGAACTACTACATCTGAACCAACCACGACTGACACCATTGCAACAGAAACAACTACTACTGGAACTACTACATCTGAACCAACCACGACTGACACCATTGCAACAGACACAACTACTGATGATACTACTACATCTGAACCAACCACGACTGACACCATTACAACAGAAACAACTATGGATGGAACTACTACATCTGAACCAACCACGACTGATACCATTACAACAGAAACAACTATGGATGGAACTACTACATCTGAACCAACCACGACTGATACCATTACAACAGAAACAACTACTACTGGAACTACTACATCTGAACCAACCACGACTGATACCATTGCAACAGAAACAACTACTACTGGAACTACTACATCTGAACCAACCACGACTGACACCATTGCAACAGACACAACTACTGATGATACTACTACATCTGAACCAACCACGACTGACACCATTGCAACAGAAACAACTATGGATGGAACTACTACATCTGAACCAACCACGACTGATACCATTACAACAGAAACAACTATGGATAGAACTACTACATCTGAACCAACCACGACTGATACCATTACAACAGAAACAACTATGGATGGAACGACTACATCTGAACCAACCACGACTGATACCATTACAACAGAAACAACTACTACTGGAACTACTACATCTGAACCAACCACGACTGACACCATTACAACAGACACAACTACTGATGATACTACTACATCTGAGCCAACCACGACTGACATCATTACAACAGACACAACTACTGATGATACTGCTACATCTGAACCAACCACGACTGATACCATTACAACAGAAACAACTATGGATGGAAGTACTACATCTGAACCAACCACGACTGACACCATTGCAACAGACACAACTACTACTGTAACTACTACATCTGAACCAACCACGACTGATACCATTACAACAGAAACAACTATGGATGGAACGACTACATCTGAACCAACCACGACTGATACCATTACAACAGAAACAACTATGGATGGAACGACTACATCTGAACCAACCACGACTGATACCATTACAACAGAAACAACTATGGATGGAACTACTACATCTGAACCAACCACGACTGATACCATTACAACAGAAACAACTACTACTGGAACTACTACATCTGAACCAACCACGACTGATACCATTACAACAGAAACAACTACTACTGGAACTACTACATCTGAACCAACCACGACTGATACCATTACAACAGAAATAACTACTGCTGGAACTACTACATCTGAACCAACCACGACTGACACCATTGCAACAGACACAACTACTGATGATACTACTACATCTGAACCAACCACGACTGACACCATTACAACAGAAACAACTATGGATGGAACTACTACATCTGAACCAACCACGACTGATACCATTACATCAGAAACAACTATGGATGGAACTACTACATCTGAACCAACCACGACTGATACCATTACAACAGAAACAACTACTACTGGAACTACTACATCTGAACCAACCACGACTGACACCATTGCAACAGACACAACTACTGATGATACTGCTACATCTGAACCAACCACGACTGATACCATTACAACAGAAACAACTATGGATGGAACTACTACATCTGAACCAACCACGACTGATACCATTACAACAGAAACAACTACTACTGGAACTACTACATCTGAACCAACCACGACTGATACCATTACAACAGAAACAACTACTACTGGAACTACTACATCTGAACCAACCACGACTGACACCATTACAACAGACACAACTACTGATGATACTACTACATCTGAGCCAACCACGACTGACACCATTGCAACAGACACAACTACTGATGATACTGCTACATCTGAACCAACCACGACTGATACTATTACAACAGAAACAACTATGGATGGAAGTACTACATCTGAACCAACCACGACTGATACCATTACAACAGAGACAACTACTACTGGAACTACTACATCTGAACCAACCACGACTGATACCATTACAACAGAAATAACTACTGCTGGAACTACTACATCTGAACCAACCACGACTGACACCATTGCAACAGACACAACTACTGATGATACTACTACATCTGAACCAACCACGACTGACACCATTGCAACAGACACAACTACTGATGATACTGCTACATCTGAACCAACCACGACTGGTACCATTACAACAGAAACAACGACTGATGATACTGCTACATCTGAACCAACCACGACTGATACCATTACAACAGAAACAACTATGGATGGAACTACTACATCTGAACCAACCACGACTGATACCATTACAACAGAAACAACTACTACTGGAACTACTACATCTGAACCAACCACGACTGATACCATTACAACAGAAACAACTACTACTGGAACTACTACATCTGAACCAACCACGACTGACACCATTGCAACAGACACAACTACTGATGATACTGCTACATCTGAACCAACCACGACTGGTACCATTACAACAGAAACAACGACTGATGATACTGCTACATCTGAACCAACCACGACTGATACCATTACAACAGAAACAACTATGGATGGAACTACTACATCTGAACCAACCACGACTGATACCATTACAACAGAAACAACTACTACTGGAACTACTACATCTGAACCAACCACGACTGATACCATTACAACAGAAACAACTACTACTGGAACTACTACATCTGAACCAACCACGACTGACACCATTGCAACAGACACAACTACTGATGATACTGCTACATCTGAACCAACCACGACTGATACCATTACAACAGAAACAACTATGGATGGAACTACTACATCTGAACCAACCACGACTGATACCATTACAACAGAAACAACTATGGATGGAACTACTACATCTGAACCAACCACGACTGATACCATTACAACAGAAACAACTACTACTGGAACTACTACATCTGAACCAACCACGACTGACACCATTACAACAGACACAACTACTGATGATACTACTACATCTGAGCCAACCACGACTGACACCATTGCAACAGACACAACTACTGATGATACCGCTACATCTGAACCAACCACGACTGATACCATTACAACAGAAACAACTATGGATGGAACTACTACATCTGAACCAACCACGACTGATACCATTACAACAGAAACAACTACTACTGGAACTACTACATCTGAACCAACCACGACTGATACCATTACAACAGAAATAACTACTGCTGGAACTACTACATCTGAACCAACCACGACTGACACCATTGCAACAGACACAACTACTGATGATACTACTACATCTGAACCAACCACGACTGATACCATTACAACAGAAACAACTGCTGCTGGAACTACTACATCTGAACCAACCACGACTGATACCATTACAACAGAAACAACTATAGATGGAACTACTACATCTGAACAGACCACGACTGGTACGATTACAACAGAAATAACTACTGACGATACTAATGCATCTGAACCAACCACGACTGATACCATTACAACAGAAACAACTATAGATGGAACTACTACATCTGAACCAACCACGACTGATACCATTACAACAGAAACAACTATAGATGGAGCTACTACATCTGAACCAACCACGACTGATACCATTACAACAGAAACAACTATGGATGGAACTACTACATCTGAACCAACCACGACTGATACCATTACAACAGAAATAACTACTGCTGGAACTACTACATCTGAACCAACCACAACTGACACCATTGCAACAGACACAACTACTGATGATACTACTACATCTGAACCAACCACGACTGATACCATTACAACAGACACAACTACTGATGATACTGCTACATCTGAACCAACCACGACTGATACCATTACAACAGAAACAACTACTACTGGAACTACTACATCTGAACCAACCACGACTGATACCATTACAACAGAAACAACTATAGATGGAACTACTACATCTGAACCAACCACGACTGATACCATTACAACAGAAACAACTACTACTGGAACTACTACATCTGAACCAAACACGACTGATACCATTACAACAGAAATAACTACTGCTGGAACTACTACATCTGAACCAACCACGACTGACACCATTGCAACAGACACAACTACTGATGATACTACTACATCTGAACCAACCACGACTGACACCATTCCAACAGAAACAACTACTGCTGTCACTGCTACATCTGAACCAACCACGACTGATACCATTACAACAGAAACAACTACTGCTGGAACTACTACATCTGAACCAGCCACGACTGATACCATTACAACAGAAACAACTACTGCTGGAACTACTACATCTGAATCAACCACGACTGATACCATTACAACAGAAACAACTACTACTGGAACTACTACATCTGAACCAACCACGACTGATACCATTACAACAGAAACAACTACTGCTGTCACTGCTACATATGAACCAACCACGACTGATACCATTACAACAGAAACAACTATAGATGGAACTACTACATCTGAACCAACCACGACTGATACCATTACAACAGAAACAACTACTGCTGGCACTGCTACATCTGAACCAACCACGACTGATACCATTACAACAGAAACAACTGCTGCTGGAACTACTACCTCTGAACCAACCACGACTGATACCATTACAACAGAAACAACGACTGCTGTCACTGCTACATCTGAACCAACCACGACTGATACCATTACAACAGAAACAACAATAGATGGAACTACTACATCTGAACCAACCACGACTGATACCATTACAACAAAAACAACTATAGATGGAACTACTACATCTGAACCAACCACGACTGATACCATTACAACAGAAACAACTACTACTGGAACTACTACATCTGAACCAACCACGACTGATACCATTACAACAGAAATAACTACTGCTGGAACTACTACATCTGAACCAACCACGACTGACACCATTGCAACAGACACAACTATGGATGGAACTACTACATCTGGACCAACCACGACTGATACCATTACAACAGAAACAACTACTGCTGGCACTGCTACATCTGAACCAACCACGACTGATACCATTACATCAGAAACAACTATAGATGGAACTACTACATCTGAACCAACCACGACTGATACGATTACAACAGAAATAACTACTGACGATACTACTACATCTGAACCAACCACGACTGATACCATTACAACAGAAACAACGATAGATGGAACTACTACATCTGAACCAACCACGACTGATACCATTACAACAGAAACAACTACTACTGGAACTACTACATCTGAACCAACCACGACTGATACCATTACAACAGAAACAACTACTACTGGAACTACTACATCTGAACCAACCACGACTGATACCATTACAACAGAAACAACTACTGCAGGAACTACTACATCTGAACCAACCACGACTGACACCATTGCAACAGACACAACTACTGATGATACTACTACATCTGAACCAACCACGACTGATACCATTACAACAGAAACAACTACTGCTGGCACTGCTACATCTGAACCAACCACGACTGATACCATTACAACAGAAACAACTACTACTGGCACTGCTACATCTGAACCAACCACGACTGATACCATTACAACAGAAACAACTATAGATGGAACTACTACATCTGAACCAACCACAACTGATACCATTACAACAGAAACAACGACTGCTGGAACGACTACATCTGAACCAACCACGACCGATACCATTACAACAGAAACAACTATAGATGGAACTACTACATCTGAACCAACCACAACTGATACGATTACAACAGAAACAACTACTGCTGGAACGACTACATCTGAACCAACCACGACTGATACCATTACAACAGAAACAACTATAGATGGAACTACTACATCTGAACCAACCACAACTGATACCATTATAACAGATACAACTACTGCTGGCACTGCTACATCTGAACCAACCATGACTGATACCATTACAACAGAAACAACTACTTCTGAAACTGCTCCATCAAGACCGACTAATGCTGAAAGTACTCCATCAAAACCGACTACAGCTCAAACTACTCCAACAAGACCGACTCCTGCTGAAACTCCTCCATCTAGACCGACTACTGGTGAAACTACTCCATCAAGACCGACTACTTCTGAAACTGCTACATCAAGACCGACTACTGCTGAAACTACTCCATCAAAACCCATAACTTCTGAAACTACTGATTCAAAACCTACAACTGCTGAAACTACTCCATCAAAACCAACTACCGCTGAAACTATTCCATCAAAACCGACTACTGCTGAAACTACTCCATCAAGACCGACACCTGGTGAAACTACTCCATCAAAACCGACTACTGCTGAAACTACTCCATCAAAACCGACTTCTGCAGAAACTACTCCATCAAGACCGACAACTGCTGAAACTACTCCATCAAGACTGACACCTGCTGAAACTACTCCTTCAAAAGCAATTACTGCTGAAACTACTACATCTAAAGTAACTACTGCTGAAACTACTCCATCAAGAGCGACTCCTGCTGAAACTACTCCATCAAAACCGACTCCAGCTGAAACTACTCCATCAAGACCGACGACTGCTGAAACTACTCCATCAAGACCGACGACTGCTGAAACTACTCCATCAAAACCAACTACTGCTGAAACTACTCCATCAAAACCAACTACTGCTGAAACTACTCCATCAAAACCAACTACTGCTGAAACTACTCCATCAAAACCAACTCCAGCTGAAACTACTCCATCAAGACTGACACCTGCAGAAACTACTCCATCAAAAGCAATTACTGCTGAAACTACTCCATCTAAAGCAACTACTGCTGAAACTACTCCATCAAAACCAACTACTGCTGAAACGACTCCATCAAAACCGAGTACTGCAGAAACTACTCCATCAAGACCGACTACTGGTGAAACTACTCCATCGAAAGTAACAACTGCTGAAACTACTCCATCAAAAACAACTACTGCTGAAACTACTCCATCAAAACCAACTACTGCTGAAACTACTCCATCAAGACCGACACCTTCTGAAACTACTCCATCAAAACCGACTACTGCTGAAACTGCTCCATCAAAACCGACTACTGCTGAAACTACTCCATCAAGACCAACTCCAGCTGAAACTACTCCATCAAAACCGACTATTGGTGAAACTACTCCTTCAAAACCGACTCCAGCTGAAACTACTCCATCAAGACCGACTACTCCTGAAACTACTCCATCAAGACTAACACCAACTGAAACTACTCCATCAAAAGCAATTACTGCTGAAACTACTACATCTAAAGCAACTACTGCTGAAACTACTCCATCAAAACCGACTATTGGTGAAACTACTCCTTCAAAACCGACTCCAGCTGAAACTACTCCATCAAGACCGACTACTCCTGAAACTACTCCATCAAGACTAACACCAACTGAAACTACTCCATCAAAAGCAATTACTGCTGAAACTACTACATCTAAAGCAACTACTGCTGAAACTACTCCATCAAAACCGACTATTGCTGAAACTACTCCATCAAAACCGACTTCTGCAGAAACTACTCCATCAAAACCAACTACTGCTGGAACTACTCCATCAAGACCGACTACTGCTGAAACTACTCCATCAAGACTGACACCTGCGGAAACTACTCCATCAAAAGCAATTACTGCTGAAACTACTCCATCAAAACCGACGACTGCTGAAATTACTGCATCAAGACCGACTCCAGCTGAAACTACTCCATCAAGACTGACACCAACTGAAACTACTCCATCAAAAGCAATTACTGCTGAAACTACTACATCTAAAGCTACTACTGCTGAAACTACTCCATCAAAACCAACTATTGCTGAAACTACTCCATCAAAACCGACTTCTGCAGATACTACTCCATCAAAACCAACTACTTCTGAAACTACTCCATCAAGACCGACTACTGCTGAAACTACTCCATCAAGACTGACACCTGCGGAAACTACTCCATCAAAAGCAATTACTGCTGAAACTACTCCATCAAAACCGACTACTGCTGAAACTAATCCATCAAGACCGACTACTGGTGAAACTACTCCATCAAAACCAACTACTGCTGAAACTACTCCATCAAGACCGACACCTTCTGAAACTACTCCATCAAAACCGACTACTGCTGAAACTGCTCCATCAAAACCGACTACTGCTGAAACGACTCCATCAAAACCGACTTCTGCAGAAACTACTCCATCAAGACCAACTCCAGCTGAAACTGCTCCATCAAAACCGACTATTGGTGAAACTACTCCTTCAAAACCGACTCCAGCTGAAACTACTCCATCAAGACCAACTACTCCTGAAACTACTCCATCAAGACTGACACCAACTGAAACTACTCCATCAAAAGCAATTACTGCTGAAACTACTACATCTAAAGCAACTACTGCTGAAACTACTCCATCAAAACCGACTATTGGTGAAACTACTCCTTCAAAACCGACTCCAGCTGAAACTACTCCATCAAGACCGACTAATCCTGAAACTACTCCATCAAGACTGACACCAACTGAAACTACTCCATCAAAAGCAATTACTGCTGAAACTACTACATCTAAAGCAACTACTGCTGAAACTACTCCATCAAAACCGACTTCTGCAGAAACTACTCCATCAAGACTGACACCTGCGGAAACTACTCCATCAAAAGCAATTACTGCTGAAACTACTCCATCAAGACCGACACCTGGTGAAACTACTCCATCAAAACCGACTTCTGCAGAAACTACTCCATCAAGACCGACTACTCCTGAAACTACTCCATCAAGACTGACACCAACTGAAACTACTCCATCAAAAGCAATTACTGCTGAAACTACTACATCTAAAGCTACTACTGCTGAAACTACTCCATCAAAACCGACTTCTGCAGAAACTACTCCATCAAAACCGACTATTGCTGAAACTACTCCATTAAAACCGACTTCTCCAGAAACTACTCCATCAAAACCAACTACTGCTGAAACTACTCCATCAAGACCGACTACTGCTGAAACTACTCCATCAAGACTGACACCTGCGGAAACTACTCCATCAAAAGCAATTACTGCTGAAACTACTCCATCAAAAGCAATTACTGCTGAAACTACTCCATCAAAAGCAATTACTGCTGAAACTACTCCATCAAGACCGACACCTGGTGAAACTACTCCATCAAAACCGACTTCTGCAGAAACTACTCCATCAAGACCGACTACTCCTGAAACTACTCCATCAAGACTGACACCAACTGAAACTACTCCATCAAAAGCAATTACTGCTGAAACTACTACATCTAAAGCTACTACTGCTGAAACTACTCCATCAAAACCGACTATTGCTGAAACTACTCCATTAAAACCGACTTCTCCAGAAACTACTCCATCAAAACCAACTACTGCTGAAACTACTCCATCAAGACCGACTACTGCTGAAACTACTCCATCAAGACTGACACCTGCGGAAACTACTCCATCAAAAGCAATTACTGCTGAAACTACTCCATCAAAACCGACTACTGCTGAAACTAATCCATCAAGACCGACTACTGCTGAAACTACTCCATCAAGACCGACACCTGGTGAAACTACTCCATCAAAACCGACTTCTGCAGAAACTACTCCATCAAGACCAACTACTGCTGAAACTACTCCATCAAAACCGACGATTGCTGAAACTACTCCTTCAAAACCGACTCCAGCTGAAACTACTCCATCAAGACCGACTACTGCTGAAACTACTCCATCAAAACCGACTCCAGCTGAAACTACTCCATCAAAACCGACTATTGCTGAAACTACTCCTTCAAAACCGACTCCAGCTGAAACTACTCCTTCAAAACCGACCACTGCTGAAACTACTCTATCAAGACCGACTCCTGCTGAAACTACGCCATCAAAACCGACTACTGCAGAAACTACTCCAACAAGACCGACTACTGCTGAAACTACTCCATCAAAACCGACTTCTGCAGAAACCACTCCATCAAGACCGACTACTGCTGAAACTACTCCATCAAAACCGACTATTGCTGAAACTACTCCATCAAGACCGACTCCTGCTGAAACTACTCCATCAAAACCAACCACTGTTGAAATTACTCCTTCAAAACCGTCTCCTGCTGAAACTACTCCATCAAGACCGACTCCAGCTGAAACTACTCCATCAAAATCGACTCCTGATGAAACTACTCCATCAAGACCGACTACTGCTGAAACTACTCCATCAAGACCGACTCCAGCTGAAACTACTCCATCAAGACCAACTACTCCTGAAACTACTCCATCAAGACTGACACCAACTGAAACTACTCCATCAAAAGCAATTACTGCTGAAACTACTACATCTAAAGCAACTACTGCTGAAACTACTCCATCAAAACCGACTATTGGTGAAACTACTCCTTCAAAACCGACTCCAGCTGAAACTACTCCATCAAGACCGACTAATCCTGAAACTACTCCATCAAGACTGACACCAACTGAAACTACTCCATCAAAAGCAATTACTGCTGAAACTACTACATCTAAAGCAACTACTGCTGAAACTACTCCATCAAAACCGACTTCTGCAGAAACTACTCCATCAAGACTGACACCTGCGGAAACTACTCCATCAAAAGCAATTACTGCTGAAACTACTCCATCAAGACCGACTACTGCTGAAACTACTCCATCAAGACCGACACCTGGTGAAACTACTCCATCAAAACCGACTTCTGCAGAAACTACTCCATCAAGACCGACTACTCCTGAAACTACTCCATCAAGACTGACACCAACTGAAACTACTCCATCAAAAGCAATTACTGCTGAAACTACTACATCTAAAGCTACTACTGCTGAAACTACTCCATCAAAACCGACTATTGCTGAAACTACTCCATTAAAACCGACTTCTCCAGAAACTACTCCATCAAAACCAACTACTGCTGAAACTACTCCATCAAGACCGACTACTGCTGAAACTACTCCATCAAGACTGACACCTGCGGAAACTACTCCATCAAAAGCAATTACTGCTGAAACTACTCCATCAAAACCGACTACTGCTGAAACTAATCCATCAAGACCGACTACTGCTGAAACTACTCCATCAAGACCGACACCTGGTGAAACTACTCCATCAAAACCGACTTCTGCAGAAACTACTCCATCAAGACCAACTACTGCTGAAACTACTCCATCAAAACCGACGATTGCTGAAACTACTCCTTCAAAACCGACTCCAGCTGAAACTACTCCATCAAGACCGACTACTGCTGAAACTACTCCATCAAAACCGACTCCAGCTGAAACTACTCCATCAAAACCGACTATTGCTGAAACTACTCCTTCAAAACCGACTCCAGCTGAAACTACTCCTTCAAAACCGACCACTGCTGAAACTACTCTATCAAGACCGACTCCTGCTGAAACTACGCCATCAAAACCGACTAGTGCAGAAACTACTCCAACAAGACCGACTACTGCTGAAACTACTCCATCAAAACCGACTTCTGCAGAAACCACTCCATCAAGACCGACTACTGCTGAAACTACTCCATCAAAACCGACTATTGCTGAAACTACTCCATCAAGACCGACTCCTGCTGAAACTACTCCATCAAAACCAACCACTGTTGAAATTACTCCTTCAAAACCGTCTCCTGCTGAAACTACTCCATCAAGACCGACTCCAGCTGAAACTACTCCATCAAAATCGACTCCTGATGAAACTACTCCATCAAGACCGACTACTGCTGAAACTACTCCTTCAAAACCGACTCCAGCTGAAACTACTCCATCAAGACCGACTCCTGCTGAAACTACTCCATCAAAACCAACCACTGTTGAAATTACTCCTTCAAAACCGTCTCCTGCTGAAACTACTCCATCAAGACCGACTCCAGCTGAAACTACTCCATCAAAATCGACTCCTGATGAAACTACTCCATCAAAACCGTCTCCTGCTGAAACTACTCCTTCAAAACCGACTACTGCTGAAAGTACTCCATCAAAACCTACTACTGCTGAAACTACTGCATCAAAACCAACTACTGCTGAAATTACTCCTTCAAAACCGTCTCCTGCTGAAACTACTCCATCAAGACAGACTCCAGCTGAAACTACTCCATCAAAATCGACTCCTGATGAAACTACTGCATCAAAACCGACTACTGCTGAAAGTACTCCATCAAAACCGTCTCCTGCTGAAACTACTCCATCAAGACCGACTCCAGCTGAAACTACTCCATCAAGACCGATTCCTGCTGAAACTACTCCATCAAGACCGACTACTTCTGAAACTGCGCCATCAAGACCGACTCCTGCTGAAACTACTCCATCAAAACCGACTACTGCTGAAACTACTGCATCAAAACCAACTACTGCTGAAACTACTCCATCAAAACCAACCACTGTTGAAATTACTCCTTCAAAACCGTCTCCTGCTGAAACTACTCCATCAAGACCGACTCCAGCTGAAACTACTCCATCAAAATCGACTCCTGATGAAACTACTCCATCAAAACCGTCTCCTGCTGAAACTACTCCTTCAAAACCGACTACTGCTGAAACTACTCCATCAAAACCGACTACTGCTGAAACTACTGCATCAAAACCAACTACTGCTGAAACTACTCCATCAAAACCAACTACTGCTGAAATTACTCCTTCAAAACCGTCTCCTGCTGAAACTACTCCATCAAGACAGACTCCAGCTGAAACTACTCCATCAAAATCGACTCCTGATGAAACTACTCCATCAAAACCGACTACTGCTGAAAGTACTCCATCAAAACCATCTCCTGCTGAAACTACTCCATCAAGACCGACTCCAGCTGAAACTACTCCATCAAGACCGACTCCAACTGAAACTACTCCATCAAAATCGACTCCTGATGAAACGACTGCATCAAAACCGACTACTGCTGAAAGTACTCCTTCAAAACCGTCTCCTGCTGAAACTACTCCATCAAGACCGACTCCAGCTGAAACTACTCCATCAAGACCGACTACTGCTGAAACTACTCCATCAAAACCGACTGCTGCAAAAAGTACTCCACCTATAGAGACTACCACCCCCACATTTACCACAGCAGCATCCACACCTAAACCTATTGTCTGTCTGAATGGAGGAACTAAAAATGGGACAGTCTGTTTGTGTCCAATTGGATTCTCCGGGACTTTCTGTGAATTCGTGGATGAAGTGATGCCAGGTAAACAAACATGTTCTATCAAATTCAAGAGAGGTTCATTCACATCATTCAAACCACATCCTTCCCACCCAATACAGTGACAATCAACGCAACTGTGGTGGTCAGCATGGTGATCGATGAGGAGTATGACGAGCGTTATGACGACACGTCGTCTGTGCAGTACAAAGCCTTTGTCGGCAACTTCACTCAGCAGGTACATGCTGTCAATTGTGGATTGTTTGTGTCGTTGTTGTAACAACTGTGTATGTGACTTTTTGTCATGTGACCATTTCAGATGGAGATTTATTACAGGAGCACCAACATTTCCTATTTTAAAACAATAGAGGTCACCAGCGTCAGGTAATGGATTTTTATCTACCAATAATCCTGGTCACATCACAGCCGCAGGACCACTGACATCGACTCTTCTTTTCCATGACACTGACAGCCCTGGTTATCTTCCGATCCGTCTGTCAGGCAACATTTTGGCTGCGGTAAGGGAATTCATTCTCCAGCATGATGACTGATGCACTATAACTGGATGTCAATGTGATGATTCTAGGTGAGAATGGAAGCCCAGGTCATGGCTGCCACCAGTCGCCCACCAGCTCCTGTCTCTGGGTAATGAAATGTCATCATATGAAAACATACTGACTTTTACCCTCCAAATGATCCATTTGTGCTAAAATTAAGAAGGATTTTGTTGATAATTGTCAAAATGCAGGATCTCACACCTCAAACTTTAACGGTCATTATGTTTGGATCCATGACTTGTGTGTGTCACTCTCCAAACATGAGCTTCCAGTCCCATATGTCCATTTTGGTCCATGAGTCCTGTCCTATTTGTCTAAACAGTGGTCAGATGTGTCACATGTGATTCAGATATAAAAATAGAGGGATCCAATACAGGCTCCAGTTTCAAAGAAAAGGAGGAAGACACTCAATGATCGATACTCACACCAGCACTATGAAACAGAATCACACACAGTCCAGGCCAAAAGGTTGGACACACCTTCTCTTTCAATGCGTTTTCTTTGTCTTCATGACTATTTGCATTGTAGATTCTCACTGAAGGCATCGAAACTAACAAAACCAGATAACTAGAAACATAGAAACTAGATTTATTTTGTATTTTTTTCAAAATAGCGACCCTTTGCTCTGGTGACTGCTTTGCACACTCTTGCCAAGACAAGTTTCAAGAGGAAGCCACCTGACAAGGTTTTCCAGCAGTCTTGAAGGAGCTCGAGGAGGTGGCACTTGCTCCTTTGCCTTCACTCTGAGGTCCAGCCCAACCCAAACCATGTTGATTGGATTCAGGGCGGGTGACCCATGGAGGCCAGGTCATCTGCCACAGCACTCCATCACTCTCCTACTCGGTCCTTTCCCCAGCCTGGAGGTGTATTTGGGGTCATTGTCCTGTTGGACAATACATGACCGTCCCACTTAACACAAGCAAGATGGGATGACATGTTGCTGCAGGATGCGGTGGTAGCCATGCTGGCTCAATGTGCCTTCAATTTTGAATAAATCCCCAACAGAGTTACCAACAAAACTTCTGCTTGTTGCCTCTCCCTCCCAGTGGTTTCCCAACCATTTGAGCATGAAGGCTCCTCCTCTGAAGGTGTCCTCTTGACAGTTGTTCTAGAGATGGGTCTTCTGCTAGAACTCTGTGTGGTATTCATCTGGTCTCTGAGGTGCTGGTGACTCATCCTAAGAAGCAGAGGTGACTCTGGGTCTTCTTTTCCTGGGTCAGTCCTCGTGTGCCAGTTTCGCTGTAGTGCTTGATGGTTTTTGTCACTCCAGTCTTTGCAATTTTCTGGACTGACTGAGCTGCCTTTCATCAAATAATGATGGCCACTCGTTTATCTTTCGTCAGCTGATTGGTTCTTGCCATACTTTGAATTTTAACTGTTGTCCAATAGGACTGTCGGCTGTGTATTGACCTGACTTCTGCACAACACAACTGATGGTCCCCACCCCATTGATAAAGCGAGACATTCCACTTATTAGGTAGAGCATTCCACTAGACATAGGCACAGCTGTGGAGTGGAAACCTTATCAGGTGGCTACATGAAGCTCAGCGCCAGAATACCAAGAGTGAGCAAAGCAGCAGTCAAAGCAAATGGTGGCTGTTTTGAAGAAACTAGAATGTAAAACATGTTTTCAATTAGTTCACCTCTTTTGTTAAGTACATAACTCCACGTGTTCATTCACAGTTTCAATGTCTTGACTGAGAATCTACAACGTGAGAAGTCATGATCAAGTCAAATAAAGAAAAAGCGTTGAATGGGAAGGAGTGTCCAAACTCTTGACCTGTACTGTATATATTTATAAATATCAGTATCAGTGTCTGATACATTTCTTGATTTTTTTTTCCAACCCTAGTGTAAACGTCACCCACGACGTTGTGTTGGAGATTCCCAACAACAGCTCCTTTGTGGAAGAGTATCTGACGGACGCTGACTCAGTCATCATTGCTGTTAATCAGCTGTACAACTGTACAAAAAGTATGACCACAATGTCACAATGTCATGTCATGTGCTCAATAACTATTGGCTCTTCATGTTGTATCTTGATTTTTTTGTCGCTTGCAGGTTGTCCATTCAACGTCACAGGTGAACCTACCTTCGATGTCGACAGTGAAGAGGAGCTTTTGAATAACCGTGGGTTTGCCTGTCGAATATCACCAGTTTTGCTCCAGAGCAGATTTCCTCTTATTTCTGAAGGAGCCGCTTTTATCATCATGTAGATGTTGAATTTTCCTGCAAGTGAATGCTATTGTTAGATCTCAAAGATCATTCTCACAGAGCCAATCTAGCACGAATAATGACCAGAGTACTGCGAACGTACAGAATGTGGACACAGGATTTGGTTCACTTCAAACCATGAAAGAATTCTTAAACATAACTTGATGCATTTGATGAAGGGATGTCAAAGTCTAACACAGCTTTCGATCTCTCCTCCAGAGATCTGTGATTCCTTTGTGGAGAATAAAAATTTGACTCATCTCTATGAAGCAAAGGAAACTGCGACAGGAGGCATCGTGTGTGTGACGCCATGCTCCGAGCGCCATTCAACATTTAAAAAATGCTACAGCAGGTCACTCTGCCAGATCAGAGCAGACGGCGCTTACTGCGAGTAAGTGACTGGAAATACAATAAGTGGAATAGCAAACCTGTACCTGACCTGATACTTGTGTCATATTCAATAATCATTGTGAACATTTATTGAAGCCAACAATTGTTTCTGTTCAAGGGTCTATTTATTGTCCTCAACTCAAACATGGATGTCGCCCTACACAGTCAGCAGCCCAGATAAAGGGGTCAACACTTGACTCTCGATGTTTTACATGCTAACTACGTCTGTTTATGATTTTAAAAATCCAAGTTTTGCTCAGGTTGGACGCATCATTTTATGTCAGAGTATTTGAATCTAAGATTTCTGTTCCTTTCTCAAGGTTTTGTTTTGCTCCATGTGGCCTTTATGTGTGTGGCTGAAGTGAGCGATCGCTGTCATTGAACTGCTGCCCTCCATTATTTCAGTTGCTTGGACCACATGTGGTACTTGGCTGCAGACTGTGCATATCCAGTGCACAAGACTGCATTTGGTGCAGGGTTTGGTGCCACCCTTGTTGGCCTCGTACTGACTGTGGCTGGCCTGACGTCATACAAAATAATCAAGAAACAAAGGCTGGAATGGTAAGGAGCTCCATCTTCTGGCCCTGTTCTCATGATAGTCAAGACAAACTGTGTACCTTCATCCATACTTGATGTATTGTATTTCTCTAAGTTTGAAAACGATCTTTTTCCCTAAGTATGTTTCATGACTGGACACTGTTGCCCTTTTTAGGAAACGAGACCTGAAGGAGAAGCTGGTGAACCAGTGTCTGAAAGAGGACTTCCAGTGGTCGCGCTCAAACAGCTCCACTGAGCCAAACAACTCAGGTAGGTGCTGGGTTTACAGGAAATCTATTCTTTAAAAAGGTGACATGATGCTCTGTTTCCTGGTCTCAGTTGTTTCGCATAGCTAGCAAGACCTCCATGAGGTGAATGTGGTGAATGATCCCCAGACTACATCCATGGGTGCTCATCAACAAGTCTTGGTGGATGGCCAAATTCCTCCTGCTAAGCCTTCCTCAATCTTGTGGTTCTCAATCAACAAAACCTGTGCGATATAGGCTCTTTAAGTACCTTTCACCTTCACCTTTCACCTTCTTCTGCCGCTTATCCGGGGTCGGGTCGCAGAGGCAGCATTCGGAGCAAGGAAGCCCAAACTTCCCGGTCCGCACAAACCTCCTCCAGCTCCTCCCGGGGGATCCCGAGGCGTTCCCAGGCCAGACCGGAGACATAATCTCTACAGCGAGTCCTGGGTCTTCCCCGGGGTCTCCTCCCGGTAGGACATGCCCGGAACACCTCCCCAGGGAGGCGTCCAGGGGGCATCCGGATCAGATGCCCGAGCCACCTCAGCTGGTTCCTCTCGATGTGGAGGAGCAGCGGCTCCACCCCGAGCTCCTCCCGGATGACCGAACTCCTCACCCTATCTCTAAGGGTGCGCCCAGCCACCCTGCGGAGGAAACTCATCTCAGCCGCTTGTATCCGCGATCTCATCCTTTCGGTCACTACCCAAAGCTCGTGACCATAGGTGAGGGTGGGAACGTAGATCGATCGGTAAATCGAGAGCTTCGTCTTGTGACTCAGCTCTCTCTTCACCACGACGGTCCGATACAGCGACCACATCACTGCTGCCGCTGCACCAACCCGTCTATCAATCTCACGCTCCCTTTTTCCCTCACTCGAGAACAAGACCCCGAGATACTTAAACTCCGCCACTTGAGGCAAGAACTCTCCACCAACCTGGAGAGAGCAAACCACCGTGTTCCGGTCGAGAACCATGGCCTCAGACTTGGAGGTGCTGATCCTCATCCCGGCCGCTTCACACTCGGCTGCAAACCGACCCAGCGCATGCTGAAGGTCCCGGTCCGATGAGGCCAGCAGAACAACATCGTCCGCAAATAGCAGAGATGAAATTCTGTGGTTCCCGAACCGGATCCCCTCCGCCCCCTGGCTACGCCTAGAAATTCTGTCCATAAAAGTGATGAACAGAACCGGTGACAAAGGGCAGCCCTGGCGGAGACCAACATGCACCGGGAACAGGTCTGATTTCCTGCCGGCAATGCGAACCATGCTCCTGCTCCGGTCATACAAGGAGCGGACAGCCCCTAGCAGAGGGTCCCGCACCCCATATTCCCGGAGCACCCCCCACAGGACATCGCGAGGGACACGGTCGAACGCCTTCTCCAAATCCACAAAGCACATGTGGACTGGTTGGGCGAACTCCCATGATCCCTCGAGCACCCGGTGGAGGGTATAGAGCTGGTCCAGTGTTCCACGACCGGGACGAAAACCACACTGTTCCTCCTGGATCTGAGGTTCGACTATTGGCCGAAGTCTCCTCTCTAGTACCCTGGAATAGACCTTTCCAGGGAGGCTGAGGAGTGTGATCCCCCTATAGTTGGAACACACCCTCCGGTCCCCTTTCTTAAACAGGGGGACCACCACCCCGGTCTGCCAATCTAGAGGCACTGTCCTCGACTGCCACGCGATGTTGCAGAGACGTGTCAGCCACGACAGCCCTACAACATCCACGGATCTCATCCACTCCCGGGGCCCTACCACCGAGGAGCTTACGAACAACCTCGGTGACTTCGGCCCGGGTGATGAGAGAGCCATCCGAGTCCTCAGTCCCCGCTTCCTGAGTGGAAGACGTGACGACGGGATTGAGGAGACCCTCGAAGTATTCTTTCCACCGCCCGACAACATCACCAGTCGAGGTCAGCAGTCTCCCACCCTCGCTGTAAACAGCACTGGTGAGGCACTGCTTCCCCCTTCTGAGGCGACGGACGGTTTGCCAGAATTTCTTCGAGGCCGACCAATAGTCCTCCTCCATGGCCTCTCCGAACTCCTCCCAGACCCGAGTTTTTGCCTCCAAGACTGCACGGGAAGCGGCACGCCTGGCCTGCCGGTACACATCAGCTGCCTCAGGAGTCCCACAGGCCATCAAGACCCGATAGGACTCCTTCTTCAGCCTGACGGCATCCCTTACTTTCGGTGTACCATATAAGTAAATGTTCTGCAAACCCATGGAATTCTAAATCTTTTTTCAGTCATAGCTTTGTAGAGTTTGTCTTCCATTGTTCAGGTTTTTCAAATCCTCATGAAGGATTTATCTTTGAGATGCCCATGTTGGGTCAGATGGTGCCGTGAAACTGAAGAGGTCGGACCAAGTGAGTGTTGGTGGAGACTTGTTTGTGACCTTGAGATGTTTTCCCAGCAGATGATTATAGAAACCCCACGTACATACATGATGAATGGAGCACAAGCACAGAGGAGCAGATGAGCCAGCGACCCACGCCTGTCTACAGGGTGAATTCAGCACCTCTGTACTCCAACAACCGACAGCCCAGCCCTGGTTGGGACAGCAGGCCTGGCTCTGATGGACATTCTCCTCGCTCCACTGGGAACTCCGTCAACTCCAATTCGAGGGTGACTCCCTCCAACCCACCGGTCAGTAAACTATCACAAAACTCTGAAGCTCTGAACGTAGCGTTTTATTTTCACCTGATCCTGGATGAAAAAAAAAAAAATTTGGCTTGATTTGGAATTTAGGGCTGATGCAATAAATGCTGCATTAAAAAGGCACATTCATGCCAAATAAATCCTCTGGCAAGGTTTCATTTTTGATCCTCTATATCAAAGCCTCCTGAGATCAGGTACCAAAGTTCAACTGCTACTCAACTGGACATGACATAGAAAAGTACAATTGAAGTTGAAAGGTGTTTACTTATTGCTGCCTTGTTTCCCTCCCTAGATGAGAATCGCCCGGCCTCAGGTCAGAACGCCTCAGGACAAATGAACTCTTTTTGAAGGATAAAAGACAACTGTTTATGCTGCCTGCCAACCCGCTATGTGCTGCTTCTGACTTTGTTTTTTATTCCTGTTATATATTTACAGTATACCTTTACCTGTGTATATATTGAGTGTTTTAACGTATTTTATTTGATCCTCATTCTTGTTTTTCCTGGATCATCGAATTTTGGTATTTGCTTATGAACATAAATAAACTTGAGCTGGTTGATATTTGTGAACACAAAACAGCACCTTTCTCGACGGAACAGTCCTGATGTTGTCGTCAGTGATGAAGATCTTCATCATCTAGAGACTTTGAGTGGCAGAACCATTAGTTTGCACTTCTGCCTATCATTCAGTGTTGAATGTATTGCTGTAGCACAGAAAAAGCACATCTCTATTTAAGTTTTATGGAAAATAGATTGTAGCTCTATCTACCTCTGCCTGATTTCACAGCCACCCTTCGAACAAATGTTCTTCATGGCAATAAGGCAAGAAAACTATCTTGGATCAATGTTCTGTAATTCCTGTATTAAAGTCAATTGTCTCAAACACGTTGAACTGATGTTATCACTCAGCAATTCTGTCACATATCAGAAATGAACTTGCAATATTTTGTAAAACTGATTTTCAATAAATGCTCATGAAATCTGACATTTAAGTGCATGAAATCCATTCACTTTGTGGTTGTGAAAACTGGTGAAAGGTTAAGCAGCAGGTCACTAGGGAAAATTAGAGCTGACAAAACCAGAGAAGCTACTTTATCCATTATAATGTCAACATTGTGTAGTAGAGATGGGTGGGGTGCATTGTTACCTCGACCTTCACAGTGGCGAGTCAATTTGTTTGGGTTTAGCTGTCTTTCTATCGGCAAGCAGAACAACCTGATAAGCTGTGTATCTCAGTGTAATATTGGAAAGTCACTATGCACTCATTGCAACATTTGAACCATTTGAACCACCCCGCTGGTTGGCTGCCCTGTTGGGTAGACCAGGGAGCCTGCACCAGAAACGTCTCGGTCCAAGGGAAAAGGACCCAAAATGAAGTACAAGTGGGTATAACCAGGAAGCGAGTTTCACTTTTTTGTCGAGGAGGATCTGGTGCTCCTCTTTGCTGAGGTCACAGTCAGCTCGTGATGACTTGGCGAGTGACAGTGAGCACACGGCCGCTCCTCCCTTCAGGTGTCCTTCCTACAATATAAGTAGTTTATACTGAACTGCTGAGGATGGAAATGCGAGCGGCACTGCACAGCACAGAAGACAGGACCAGACAAAACACCGGTGTTCAAGTGGCTGAAGAAGGGAAGCATTGGGCCACCTTGGGTCGACATGGCATCCTGCTGTCCCACCACTAAAGCCTACTGGGTGCAATGGAAAATACTATATTTGAGAGAAGGAATTCATGCCATTCGTGCCGCAACCAAGTGAAGGTTGCACAATGGACCGGATGGTGGCCACTTTGGAGCAGAGAGGACTCATCAAAACAGGTACTTCTGGTATAATATGAGATATGATGTCACCTTGTGGTGCCGCACTTGCACCAGTTGTGCTTGGTCTGCAACACTGATGTCATGCTGTTGCCGGCTGACAACCCACTCATAATTTCTCAAGCATGAATGACGGCTGAATGAACTTTTAATGGAAACAAGGCATGGACTTATTTGGGGCGTTTCTGAGTTGGACCATGGATCATTAACAAAAGTACAATCCTAAATGCTACATCTAAAAACACCACAGAAAGTGCAACATCACATTTTGATATGTTATGTATATCTTGATACTAATCTTTCATCGTTTCATTCGTGTGTCATTATTTCTCATAATACATACTTCACAGTGTTTTCCATTTCCTTGGTTGTTTCCAGATAAACACTCTACAAAGGCTGCAGTGGCAAGATGCCTGATGCAGCCTTGCTCAGCTCAGTAAAAGCTGCCTCTGACTTCCCCAAATACTTGCTTATTGCCTCAACGAACATAAACATGTCATGCCATGAACATGCATGAAAAGCCACTCATAGACTTGTTTTTTGGCAAAGTTCATATCAGCAACCATCTCCCAAATGGATATTGTGATAACGGAGGATTCCACTTACAGAGAGTTACAGTGTAAAGTCCCCATCAAATCATCAATGTATACATTATGACATATTGAAACATACATAAACTGAATAATAACATACAGTGCCTGTCATAAGTATTCACTCCCTTGGATGTTTTACCCTTTTAGTGCTTTCATAAATCAATCATGGTCAATAAAATTTGGCTTTTTTAACACAAACATTTATTGGAAAAAGCTCTTTCATGACAAAGTGAAAACAGTTTTCTACAAACGGGATGTCAATGAAATAAAAATATATAAAGAAATATAATTGAAGATGATGATGATAGAGGCACAGACTTCTTTTTCAGAATTTTTGAAGGGAAGGCTGGACAGCCATTTTTTTTGCTTATGGTCAAGCAGCTTTGTACCAGGGAAAGTATTTTACAGGGGGAAAACTTGTGGCCAGGTATGTTGCACAAGGAGGTCCATGTTTAAATCCTTTGGAGCCACCACTCTATCAGTTGATGATATCAACTGATCCCATCCCATGTTCCTTTGTTTATGGGGAAAGGCCGTGGCTAAACAGCAAGAAATGTAACAAGATGCTGCTGTTTAAGACTAAACAGCTTGTGAATGCACCGTGTGCGATGGCGCTGCACATTCGTTTCCCTTAGACAATGATTTGCAACAACAGAGGCAGCAGTGAACACAAAATTGACTCACAAGTCGAGTAGAAACATCGCGACTTCAGGATCAGATGAAAAGCCTTTCGTAGCTCAGTTACTGCCAGGCTGTAAATGCACCTCCGAGACTGACACTTATCCGAGATCTTGATCTGTCATTCCATCCTTCTGCCATGATGTAAACAAAGGCGCTCAGCTCGCTGCCAAGATCGCCATGCCTATATTTTGTTCAGGATGCTGTTAGATATAGTTTTGGAAATTTTGGACTGACAATGTTACACAGATTAAAAAAAAAAAAAAACATAAGCAGAGCAATGCAAAGCAGAGCAATTCAGCCTGCTCTCTACACTGGCCACCATGAATAGCACAGTGATGAGTCAAGTCACTGTATATTGAAATGTTATGTTTATTAAAGACATCTTTATACAAATGTGGACTTAGCGCCATACTTTTATTATTATGTTTAAAAAATGTTTTGCATTTGTCTTACACTTACAATGTACCACAATGTCTCAGTTATTCCATCCATTGCATTCCGGATATCCTGCTGTTGTCAGGTTGTTGAGTGGTTGTGGCGAAATAAGTGCTTTAAGAAATTAATAAAACCTTCATTTATTGAATGTCATTGCTGACTATTCAACGTGTAACTGGGTTTGTGTAATTGTACATTTATTGCATTTGATTAATGCATTGGGGTTTTTTATTCTATCATTAGCCTTTTTTTTATATTCATTTCTTAGTGCAAGTAAAATTATAACTGCCTAAAAAAACGAAATGTATTTCATGAGTATCAATTACTTAACTATTTCTGTTTGAGCTGAAGTTCCTCTACATAAATGCAAGTATAATAAGTGATAAGGAACAATACTTTTTTCTCCTTTCATTTAACTATTACTCATCACAAATTATGAATGTAACCTTATGTATAGCATGTGTACTACAGATAAGGAGATTAAGACAACAAACTGAAAGTAGCCAACCATATGCTACTTTGTGTAACACACATTTCAGTTGACTTCTCCCTTCAAAAATGTAGTACTTGGTAGACGTCGAAGTTATGACCAAACGGTTCCCCACAATGACGTTTTTGGTGGCGTTCCAGATCATCATCTGGACTCTGCTGCCACCTACTGTCCCATTGAAATCTTCTGGTTTGACTGTCGATAATGATGTTTTTAAAAAATGCCAATGAGATAAATGTATGACAAAAATATTTGTTAATTATTTTTTTTTAGGGAAATTAAAATATGGTTGTTTCCTTTCCTTCTGTGTGCTTATATTTTATTTATTTTAACCGCACTTGCACAGTATAAATGTAGTGTACATTGACAGAATGCCGCTGAGACAGCAGTTGAGAGCAACATTGCAGTGGTCAAAAGAAGTTACAAAAAATATAGTAAGAAAAACATTTTTAAAAAGTAAATAGTAATGCCTCGTTCAGCCCTACTGCGCATGCTGTATTACTGGAATTGGGATGATTGACTCAAAAGCTTTTTTTGGGTGCTCAACATCGAGAAAGTGGGGAGGGGGCATCCTGTCTCCAAAAAGATTTTTTTCACTGAATTATATTTTTGAGACTGATTTTTGTGTTTAAATACTGATTGAATAAATTGATTTCATACCCCTTGTTCGTCTGTGTGTGATGTCAATGGACAGATCCCTCTGCAGTAAACCAGTTATCGTCTCATGTACAATATTTTTGTTTGTTACATCAGACTCATATTAATAGCTAATTATTACGGGCTCCCATTCATAATCCTACAGTGTAACATCACCGAGCAGCGAGTGTTCGGCGAATTTAAGTGTCTTTACTAAGATCAGTGATGAAAAACAGGTGAAATACAAAACCATCATGAAGTCACAACATGGCGGAAAACTCCAGTGAGCACAAAGTTCTGGAATTTGCTCACGAGGTGTGCAGTAAACATTTCTTATCTTTGTCTATCAGTGACGCCTTCTTGACTCATGGTGATGCAGAAGTCAGAGACCGCAACCTCAGTGTCAAGTGTGCTCTGCCACTAACCAGGTCTGGGTGTCCACGTCCACATCCACAATCTGGATTGGAGACTTTTTTTTGGAACGCTCGTTGCCGCCCGGTGCCAGGGATGTAGCCGGGCGATGGCTCTTTCTTTCAATGTGTTCATTGTGGGGACTTTACTGTGCTGCTTTTGTTCAGCGAATGGTAAGTTTAAACAAACTCTAAACGATGACAAAACTTGAGGATTAAATAACCAGGGAAAGGTGCACCATATGTAGTGGGCCGGAAGAAAAGTAATATAATGTGTAATAAATGCTAAATGTAATTCTAAAGTATCAGCGGAGATTGAAATAAACATTCATTCATTCATAAATCAAAATGCTTGTAAAATTTCAATTTCAATTTTCATCTAAAAGCTAAACTTTCATCACAGTATTGCAGTCAGATCTAGGTCATACTCTATACATATAGACGCCCTTTGCTCTTCCTTGGTGAGTGGCAGTCCTAAAAAAACCTATAAAACCTTCTGCTATAAAATGGCCTTCTCTGAGCGTAAGTTATGAATTATTCACATGAAAAAAGAGTTTTCATATTCATGGCAATGACTCAAGTTTTAAGTGTGAGAATAATCTATAATATATGTATCTCATTCTATCTCTCAATTCCATCTAAAATGAATACTTAACAATGACGGATCTCCACGTCTGGTGACATGACAAGAAATTCAACTGGACTTTTATATAACTGTATAGCTGGCCTTGATCTGCATCATTTTTCACACATGAACTGTTTATACTTCATTTTAATGTTCTGTATTGACACACTGGACCTTAAATCACACAGAAAACATCAAATCTGAATGTGAAAAAAGAAAAAGCAATCTCTTACTGAGAGCCACCAATATGTTTAAACAACATATGCGCAGATTACAAAAAGGTCATGCAGAACAACTTATCCTAAAATGTAGGAAACGCTTGGGTGATCTTCGTATAATTCTTTACAAAACGTGACAATCAGAACGCAGTTCGTGTCCACCACAGGACAGAGGGAGCTCACAGGCCAAGGTGTGTCAAGTCTCCTGTTGTCCTGCCTGCACACAGCCATTGCTGGACACAGTCGCCTCTCCACAGCCATTTATCTTTAACTTGCCAGCACCAAATGTGACAGAAATCGCGAGGAAACATGGATTGTTTCAGTTATTATAAATCTACTTTCAACACCAATGGACATTTTGTGAGTCTGCCTTTTATCAAGGTCTTTTTTTGGTCACTTCTGCGTTTCCTGGGACGCTGAAGGGTTAATACAGTCATCTGGAGCAGACTCATAGACTCCATTGAAATTCAGGTGTCGCTGGCTACTTGGCACATAAACTGCCCTCATGCTGAAGAAACTGACAGAAATGGTAATCCACAGCGGCCGGGAATACAATTTTAATCTGATAGTTTGAAGTGCTGCAGAAAAATGTTCATTTACAATTGTGAGTTTCTTTATTGGTCCATACGCAAAGTGAAGATGTCAGAGAGAGGGACTGAACATCACTGTGAGAGGGGAAGTTCATCTTGAAACCGTCTTACTTTTCAGAACCTTTGGGAGCAGAGGATTGGCCTACATTCGGGAAAAAAACTGACATTTATGGTGTCTCAAAGAACGTCAGTGGATCTTATCGATCCACAGGTTCATTTGATCCAGCTGAGTCAAATGATAAGGAAAAGAACATTTCAGGATCCAGCTTGTTTGCTGCACCACGCAGAGATGAAGATGACACAACCGGGTCAGAGGCAACAAGTAATGGATCAACACATTTAGATCCAACTATACCTGAACCACTAAATACTCCATCATCAGAACCAACTGCCAAAGAAATTACTGATGATGTTACCACTTCAGAAACGACAAATGGTGAAACACCAACAGGACAAACAAGAACAGAAACAGCTAGATTGGAATCAACAACTGCTGAAACAACGTCATCAGAACCAACAACAGCTGAAATGGAAGCAACAACTTCTGGAACGACTACATCAAAACCAGCAACACCGAAACCAGCAACTGCTGGAGCTACTACGTTAGACCAAACAACATCAGAACCAACCGCTGCTGAAACTACTACTATTGAACGATCAACAACACTAGAAACAACCACTGCTGAAAGTACGAAGCCAGAACCAACCACTGGTGGAACTACGACTGAAGAACCAGCCACAATGCCAGAATTACTAACTACTACTACTACTATTACTACTAAAAAAACTACTACTTTACAACCATCATCCACACTGGAAACTACAACCCTGGAACCAACCACTGCTGAAATTACTACATCACAACCAACCACTGCTGAAACCACGACATTGGAACCAACCACAATGGAAAGTACAACTGAAGACCCATCAACCACTCTGGAACTAACCACTACTGAAAGTATGACATCAGAACTAACCACAAGAGAAACTGCGACGTTAGAACGATCAACCACACTGGAACCAACCATAGCTGAAACAACAACACTGGAAGCAACCACTGCAGAAATTACGATATCGGAACCAACCATAGGGGAAACTACTGAAGAAGTTACTACTTCTGAACCATCAAAAACGCAGGAACAAAACACTGCTGAAACTACAACACTGACCATGACCACTGCTGAAACTATAACACTGGAACCAACAAATGCAGAAACGCTATCACAGGAAACATCTACGGCCGAAATTACAACACCGGAACCAACCACTGCTGAAACCACGACATTAGAACCAACCACAATGGAAAGTACAACTGAAGACCCATCAACCACTCTGGAACTAACCACTACTGAAAGTACGACATCAGAACTAACCACAAGAGAAACTGCGACGTTAGAACCGTCAACCACACTGGAACCAACCACTGCTGAAAGTATGACATCAGAACCAACCGCAGCGAAAACTACTACTTCAGAACCATCAACCACACAAGAACCAACCACGACTGAAACTACAACACTGGAACCAACCACTGCAGAAATGACGATATCGGAACCAACCATCGGGGAAACTACTGAAAAAGTTACTACTTCTGAACCATCAAAAACGCCGGAACAAAACACTGCTGAAACTACAACACTGACCATGACCACTGCTGAAACTAAAACACTGGAACCAACAAATGCAGAAACGCTATCACAGGAAACATCTACGGCCGAAATTACAACACCGGAACCAACCACTGCTGAAACCACAACATTAGAACCAACCACAATGGAAAGTACAACTGAAGACGCATCAACCACTCTGGAACTAACCACTACTGAAAGTACAACACCAGATCAAACCACAGCTGCAAGTACTACATCAAAACCAACAACAACTAAAACTACAACTTTCAAACCAACAACAAAACAGAAAACAACAACTGCTGAAACAACAACACTGGAACCCAGCACAGCTGAAACTACAACACTGGAACCAACCACTTCTGAAAGAACAACATCAGAACCAACCACTGCTGAAAGAGCTACACCGGAACCATCCACAGCTGAAACTACAACACAAGAATCAAGTACTGATGAAAGTATGACAGAACCAACCACAGTGGAAACTACTACTTTAGAAACATCAACCACATCGGAACAAACCACAGCTGAAACTACAACCCTGGAACCAACCACTGCTGAAACCACTACATTAGAACCAACCACAATGAAAAGTACAACTGAAGAACCATCAACCACTCTGGAACTAACCACTTTTGAAAGTATGACATCAGAACTAACCACAACGGAAACTGCGACGTTAGAACCGTCAACCACACTGGAACCAACCACAGCTGAAACTACAACACTGGAACCAACCACTGCTGAAAGTACGACAACAGAAGCAACCACTGCTGAAAGTACGACAACAGAACCAACCATTGCTGAAAGTACGACATCAGAACCAACCGCAGCGAAAACTACTACTTCAGAACCATCAACCACACAAGAACCAACCACTACTGAAACTACAACACTGGAAACAACCATGGCTGAAACAACAACACTGGAAGCAACCACTGCAGAAATTACGATATCGGAACCAACCACTGCTGAAACCACGACATTAGAACCAACCACAATGGAAAGTACAACTGAAGACGCATCAACCACTCTGGAACTAACCACTACTGAAAGTACAACACCAGATCAAACCACAGCTGCAAGTACTACATCAAAACCAACAACAACTAAAACTACAACTTTCAAACCAACAACAAAACAGAAAACAACAACTGCTGAAACAACAACAGTCGAACTATCAACAACACCAGAATCAACCACAGCGGAAACTACAACACTGGAACCCAGCACAGCTGAAACTACAACACTGGAACCAACCACTTCTGAAAGAACAACATCAGAACCAACCACTGCTGAAAGAGCTACACCGGAACCATCCACAGCTGAAACTACAACACAAGAATCAAGTACTGATGAAACCACTACATTAGAACCAACCACAATGAAAAGTACAACTGAAGAACCATCAACCACTCTGGAACTAACCACTTCTGAAAGTATGACATCAGAACTAACCACAACGGAAACTGCGACGTTAGAACCGTCAAACACACTGGAACCAACCACAGCTGAAACTACAACACTGGAACCAACCACTGCTGAAAGTACGACAACAGAACCAACCATTGCTGAAAGTACGACATCAGAACCAACCGCAGCGAAAACTACTACTTCAGAACCATCAACCACACAAGAACCAACCACTACTGAAACAACAACACTGGAAGCAACCACTGGAGAAATTACGATATCGGAACCAACCATAGGGGAAACTACTGAAGAAATTACTACTTCTGAACCATCAAAAACGCCGGAACAAAACACTGCTGAAACTACAACACTGGACATGACCACTGCTGAAACTATAACACTGGAACCAACAACTGCAGACACGATATCACAGGAAACAACTACGGCCGAAATTACAACACCGGAACCAACCACTGCTGAAACCACGACATTAGAACCAACCACAATGGAAAGTACAACTGAAGACCCATCAACCACTCTGGAACTAACCACTACTGAAAGTACAACACCAGATCAAACCACAGCTGCAAGTACTACATCAAAACCAACAACAACTAAAACTACAACTTTCAAACCAACAACAAAACAGAAAACAACAACTGCTGAAACAACAACAGTCGAACTATCAACAACACCAGAATCAACCACAGCGGAAACTACAACAATGCAACCAACCACTTCTGAAAGTACGACATCAGAACCAACCACTGCTGAAAGAGCTACACCGGAACCATCCGCAGCTGAAACTACAACACAAGAATCAAGCACTGATGAAAGTACGACAGAACCAACCACAGTGGAAACTACTACTTTAGAAACATCAACCACATCGGAACAAACCACATCTGAAACTACAACCCTGGAACCAACCACTGCTGAAACCACTACATTAGAACCAACCACAATGAAAAGTACAACTGAAGAACCATCAACCACTCTGGAACAAACCACTACTGAAAGTATGACATCAGAACTAACCACAACGGAAACTGCGACGTTAGAACCGTCAACCACACTGGAACCAACCACAGCTGAAACTACAACACTGGAACCAACCACTGCTGAAAGTACGACAACAGAACCAACCATTGCTGAAAGTACGACATCAGAACCATCCGCAGCGAAAACTACTACTTCAGAACCATCAACCACACAAGAACCAACCACTACTGAAACTACAACACCAGAACAAACCACAGATGAAAGTACAACATCAGAACCAATCACACCGGAAACTACTACTTCAGAAACATCAACCACACTGGAACCAACTACTGCTGAAACTACAACACTTGAAACAACCACAGCTGAAACTACAACTGTAGAACCATCAACAACAACAGAATCAACAACTGAAGAAACTACTACTTCTGAACCACCAACAACACTGGAACAAAGCATTACTGAAATTACGACATCAGAACCAACCACAACGAAAACATCTACATTGGAACCGTCAACCACAGAAAGAACAACCACAACTGAAACTACAACACTGGAACCAACCACTGCTGAAAGTACGACATCAGAGCCAACCACAGAAGAAACAACTACTTCAGAACCATTAACAACACTGGAACAAACCACTGGTGAAACTACAACTGTAAAACCATCAACAACACCAGAATTAACTACAGAAGAAACTACTGCTTTAGAACCATCAACTACACCACAACCAACTACTGCTGAAATTACAACATCAGAATCGACCACTGCTGAAACTACTACTGAAGAAGCATCAAACACACCAGAACAAACCACGGAAACTACTGCTTTAGAACCATCAATCACACAGGAACCAACCACTGCTGACCAGACAACATCAGAATCAACTACTGCTGAAACTGCGACAGCGGTACAAACCACGGATGAGCGGACTACATTTGAACCAACCACTGCGGAAATTTCTACTTCTGAACCATCAACAATACTGGAACAAACTACTAATGAAAAAACTACTACTTCAGAACCATCAACTACACCACAAACAACCACTGCTGAAAGTACAACATCAGAACCAACCACAACAGAAACGACTACTTTAGAACCGTCAACCACACTGGAAACAACCACTGCTGAAAGCATGACATCAGAACCAACCACAGCAGACACTACTACTTCAGAACCATCAACCACACCGGAACAAACCACTGCTGAAACTACAACTGTGGAACCATCAACAACACCAGAATCAACTACTGAAGAAACTACTACTTCAGAACCATCAACAACACTGGGATCGACCACTGTTGAAAGTACATCAGAACCAACCACAGCAGAAACTACAACACTGGAACCAACCACTGCTGACCACACAACATCAGAATCTACAACTGCGGAAACAACAACACCAGAACAAACCACGACTGATAGTACAACATCAGAATCAACTCATGCAGAAATTACTACTTCTGAACTATCAACAACAACGGAACAAACCACTACTGAAATTACGACCTCAGAACCAACCACTGCTAAAACTACTACTGTCAAACCATCAACAACACCTGAATCAACCACAGAAGAAACTGCAATTTCAGAACCATCAACAACACTGGAACCAACGAGTTCTGAAATCACCACATCAGAACCAACCACTGCTGAAACTACAACTTCAGAATCATCAACCACACTGGAACAAACCACAGATGAAAGTGTAAAATCAGAACCAACCACTGCGGAATTTACTACTTCTGAACCATCAACAACACTGGAATCAACCACTACTGAAAGTACGATATCAGAACCAACCACAACGGAAACTACTACGTTAGAAGAGTCAACCACACTGCAACCAACCATAGCAGAAACTACAACACTGGAACCAACCACTGCTGAAAGTACAACATCAGAACCAACCACTGCTGAAAGTACTACATCAGAATCAACTACTACTGAAACGACAACACCGGAACAAACCACAGATAAAAGTACTACAGCAAAATCAACCACTGGGGAAATTACTACTTCTGAATTATCAACAACACCGGAACAAACCACTGCTGAAACTACTACTTTAGAACCATCAGCCACACACGAACCAACCACTGCTGAAAGTACGACATCAGAATCAACTACTGCTGAAACGACAAGACCGGAACAAACCACGAATGAAGATACTACATTAGAACCAACCACTGCTGAAAGTACGACATCAGAACCAACCACAGCGGAAACTACTACTTCAGAACCATCAACCACACTGGAACCAACCACTCCCGACCGTACGACATCAGAATCAACTCTTGCAGAAATTACTACTTCTGAAACATCAACAACACCGGAACAAACCACTGTGGAAACTGCAACACCGAAACCAACCACTGATAAAAGTATGACATCGGAACCAACCACAGTGGAAACTACTACTTTCGAACCATCAACCACACTGGAAGCAACCACTTCTGAAAATACTACATCAGAACAAACCACAGCGGAAACTGCTACTATAGAACCATCAACCACATTGGAACAAACCACTTCTGAAAGTACGACATCAGAACCAACCACAGCGGAATCATCAACTGTAGAACCATCAACAACACCAGAATCAACCACTGAAGAAACTACGACTTCGGAAACATCAAAAACAACAGAACCAACCACATCGGAAACTACTACTTTAGAACAATCAACTACACCAGAACCAACCACAACTGAAACTACAAGTCTGGAACCAACCACTGCTGAAAGTACAACGTCAGAACCAACCACAGCGGAAACTACTACTATAGAACCATCTACCACATTGGAACAAACCACTTCTGAAAGTACGGCATCAAAACCAACCACACTGGAATCAACCACTGCTGAAAGTACGACATCAGAACCAACCACAGCGGAATCATCAACTGTAGAACTAACAACAACACCAGAATCAACCACTGAAGAAACTACGACTTCGGAAAAATCAAAAACAACAGAACCAACCACATCGGAAACTACTACTTTAGAACAATCAACTACACCAGAACCAACCACAACTGAAACTACAAGTCTGGAACCAACCACTGCTGAAATTACGGCATCAAAACCAACCACAGCTGAAACTACTGCTTTAGAGCCATCAACCACACTGGAATCAACCACTGCTGAAAGTACGACATCAGAACCAACCACAGCGGAATCATCGACTGTAGAACCATCAACAACACCAGAATCAACCACTAAAGAAACTACGACTTCGGAAACATCAAAAACAACAGAACCAACCACATCGGAAACTACTACTTTAGAACAATCAACTACACCAGAACCAACCACAACTGAAACGACAAGTCTGAAACCAACCACTGCTGGAAGTACAACGTCAGAACCAACCACAGCAGAAACTACTACTATAGAACCATCAACCACATTGGAACAAACCACTTCTGAAAGTACGGCATCAAAACCAACCACAGCTGAAACTACTGCTTTAGAACCATCAACCACACTGGAACCAACCACTGCTGAAAGTACGACATCAGAACCAACCACAGCGGAATCATCAACTGTAGAACCATCAACAACACCAGAATCAACAACTGTAGAAACTACGACTTCGGAAACATCAAAAACAACAGAACCAACCACATCGGAAACTACTACTTTAGAACAATCAACTACACCAGAACCAACCACAACTGAAACTACAAGTCTGGAACCAATCACTGCTGAAAGTACAACGTCAGAACCAACCACAGCGGAAACTACTACTTTAGAACCATCAACCACACTGGAACCAATCACAGCCAAATCTACAACACCGGAACCAACCTCGACTGAAATTACTACATCAGAATCAACGATTATCAAAAGTACTACATCAGAACCAAACACTGCAAATACTACACCAGAATCAACCACTGCTAAAACTACTACTTCACAACCATCAACAGCACCAGAACCAACCACTGTGGAAACTACAACACCAGAACCAACCACGGTTCAAAGTTCTACATCACAATCAACCACTGTTGAAACGTCTACTAAGGAACACTCAACAACCCGAGAACCAACTACTGTGGAGTTTACGACTTTAGAACCATCAACAACACCAGAACCAGCCACTGTTGAAACTACTACAACAGAACCAACCACTGAAGAAACTACTGTAGAACGATCAACAACACAGCAATCAACCACTGACAAAACTGCTACGTCACAACCATTAATAACACCAGAACCAATCACTGCTGAAACTACTACACTAAATCCATCAACAACACCATCAACCACTGCAGAGTCTACAACACCGGAACCAACCTCGGCTGAAAGTACCACATCAGAATCAACCACCGTTGAAAGTACGACGTCACAACCAACTACTGCGGAAACTGCTTCTTCACAACCATCAATAACACCAAAACCAACTGATGAAACTACATCAAAACCAACCACCACCAATACTACAACACCGGAACTGACCACAGTGGATACAACCCCTTTGGAACCAACAACAACACCAGAATCAACAACTGCTGAATATACTATATCAGAACAAACCACCATGAGAACTACTACTTTGGAACCAAAAACAACGGAACCAACCACTCAGGAAAATGCTACTTCACAACCATCATTAACACTGGAACCAACCACTGCAGAAACTTCTACAACTGAACCAACCACAGCGGAAACTGCTACACTAAATCCATCCAGAACACCAGAACCAACCACTGCAGAAACTACCACACCAGGACCAACCACAGAGGAAAATGCTTCTTCGCAACCCTCAATAACACTGGAACCCACCACTGCTGAAACTACTACACGAAATCCATCAACAACACCAACAACTGCTGAAACTACATCAGAACCCACCACTACCCAAACTACAACACCGGAACCAACCACAGTGGATACTACCACTTTGAAACCATCAATAACACCAGACCAACCAACAACTGTGGAAACAACAACAAAGGAACCAACCACTGCTGAAACTACGAAACTGCAACCAACCACGGCCGAAAGTACTCCATCAGAATCAACCACCCTGGGAACCTTAGAACCAACAACAGCAGAACCAACCACTGCAGAAAATACTGCATCGGATCCAACCACAGCAGAAACTGCTACTCTAAAACCATCAACAACATCAGAACCAATCACTGCGGAAACTACTACTGTCGAACCTGCAACCTCTGAAAGTAATACATCAGATCCAAACACAGCGGAAAACACTACTCTAAAACCATCAACAACACCAGAATTTACCACTGTAGAAACTACTAATTCAGAACCATCAACAACACTGGAACCTACAACAGGCGAAACTACAACACAGGAACAAACCACTGCTGAAACCAATACAACGGAAATAACTACCATTGAAACTACTACATCGCAATCAACCACAGCGGTAACCACTATAACTATAACTGCTGAAACAACAGCAACAAGGACTACTGAAAGTTCTACATCAAAACCAATCACTGCTGAAATTAAAACACCAGAACCAACCACTGCCAAAACTACTAGATCAGAACTAACCGCGGCTGGCACAACAGCTTTGGAAACAACGATTGCAGAAACTACTACTTTAGCACCATCATCATCACCGGAGCCAACCACTCCAGAATCTATTACTTTAGAACAATCTACAACATCAGAATCAATCTCAGCAGAAACAACCACACCGGAACCAAGCACTACAGAAACCACTACTTTATCACCAATGACACCACTACCAACAACTATGGAAACTGCAGCTTTGAAAACGACTGCTGACAGTTCCACTTTGGAACAGACAACTGCTGGAAATACTACATTAGAACCAACTATATCTGAAAACACTACATCAGCAGAAATGACTACCCGAGATCCAACCTCTTCTAAAACAACACCGCAACCAGTAACACCTGAAAGCACTACTTCTGAACCAACAACCACAGAAACTACAGCTTTGGAAATAACTACTAAGAGCACAACTTTGGAATCGACAACTGCAGACAGTAGTACAATGGAAACCAATACTACTAAAACTACTACATCAGAACAAACTACAGCTGAGAGTAGTACATCAGAACCACCTCCACCTGAACCAACCACTCTGGGAATCTCATCTGTACCAGCTACTGATGCAAGTACTACACCAGAAAGAGTTACTACTGCAATTTCACCTACGCCCTCTAGTTCTGATACTACCTCATCAGAAACAGCTTCTAATGCAAGTACTACATCAGAAGCAGCCACTGCTGGAACTACGACAGCAGGATTCATTACCTCTGGAAGGACTACATCAGAACAGATTACTGCTCAATCTACTACATCAAAACCATTTACTGCTGAATCTACCACATCAGAACCAACACCTTCTGAAACTACTGCATTTTCCAGAACAACAGTTGAAGCCACTACATTTCAACCAACCGCGATATCGGTGTCAACGACATCTAAAAGTACTCTGTCCAAGCCCCCTACTTCTGATTCACCAGGATCAACACCGTCTGAGATTTCCACACCAGAGAGTTCCTCTTCTAAAACCACTCAGCCTAATGTTACTCCAGCTGTGACCACTCCTCCTGTAGTCACTCCCTCTCAAACTACTACCCCTGTAGTCACTCCAAGGACCACTCTTTCGACCACCATTCCTTCTGTAGTGTGTCTGAACGGAGGAACTTTGAATGGAGAGAACTGTTTGTGTCCACCTGGATTCTCTGGGCGCATCTGTGAATTTGTGGTAGAAATTCAGCCAGGTAAACAAGCATGTTCGCAACTCCTCCATATTTTAATTTGCCTGTCTTCATTCCTCTTTCTTTTCCACCCCACTGGCCCATCGTGGTTTGCAACAGGAAGTCAGTCTCCTCCACATTAACCTTTCTTGTGCATCCTCCTAAGTATTAACCTTCACGTCTATCCAACCCATCCTTTCATATTGTTCTGTCTGGGTTGTCTTCTTCTACTGCTTTTACCCAGTAATTGTCGTGTTCCCTGTCTCTCCCCCTCCACACGGCCACAACCACCTAAGTCTGGCATCCCTAAAGTTGTTCTCACACTTCTCACACTTCTCCATGAGCAGTACCTCTGACTCACTGTCGTCCTTCCTGGTCTCTTCCTACATTTTCCAAAACTAGAAACAAACATTGTTGTAAGAACAGCCACAAACTTCAAAAGAAGCACAAACAAAGTAAACCAAAAATACTGAAAATATTAACATCAAAGTTACATCAACACCGCGTGATCAAAGAAAGAGAAGCATGTCTCCTGCTGGCCAGTTCTGCGCCTCTATTGCTCCCATTTAATGATCATAATAACAAAAAGTCCATTTTGGCAATATTCAGAGTTGCCCTAGCTGACAGGGACAAAAGTGACTGAGATTCCGCCTCAGATGATTCCCAGCAGATCATTTTATCGAAAAAATTGTTGCATTTGGAGTTACAACAGACTAGGGCTGTAGTAAAATCATTTTCTCCATGAACAATTAGGCGTGAGCAAGATATGCATGGCTATAATCCAATAGTGGGCAACGAAACCGGCCTGAACAAGGAAGGTTCTTTTGTTATTATTGAAAATGACTGTGTCTGTGCACTCGCCAAGGTTCAACGGCATGTTTTGGTTGTGGGAAAGCCTTGGGTTTTGCCACCGGTAAAGACATGGGAGCCACGGAACACTCAAGCACACCTGCATTGTGCAAAGAAACGAGAGCTAACATAAGTGTAGATGAGCGTTCTAGAGGTTGTCAGTCGAATGCAGTGAGTGAATTCCTTGTATGTGTGAGTGAGGAAGACAAGACCAGATAATGAATGACGAAAGAGAGTTGAAATTTCGTTGATGCAAAAGTCTTCCATCACTAGTCTCCGCTGAAGGGAGCTGCAACTCAGAGGTCAGAAGAGCCACATTTGGCTTCGGAGCAAGTGGCTGCCAACCACTGCTCTAAACTATGCATCATGGCAGGTCTCACTGGTGTCCTTTAAAGCAAAGTTGGATCCACCAGATCCAACACCGGCAGCGTTCTCCTCTTCGCCTCTCAGAATCGGTCGATCCAGACAGCTTCTTCCCCTCGGCCGTCAGACTGTTGAGTTTGTGATCAGTCTTTGTTGTTTGTGGGTTATTTTATTTTATTTTGTTGATAGCTGTTTATTCCGAAGCACTTTCCTAGTTGGTGGGATCCCCACTGACCATGGCAATAAACTTGATTCTGATTCTGATTTTGCATGTCAGATTCAAAACTCTTCAACTTGTGCATTTTCAAAACCTCTACACCTTTGTCATCTTCAACATTCCTCCTGCCTCTCTCATTTACTTGCATGTATTCTGTCATAGTTCTACCATGATTCCTGGACATTCCTGTCAAAACTCACCCCCCAATTCATTCATATCTCATGAACCCGTTTTCATTTTCATTGTCCATTCCAGCAACACTAAACGCAACCGTCCGGGTCAGTCTGGTGGTCGAAGACAAGTATGACGAGCGTTATGACGACACGTCCTCAATGCAGTACAAAGCCTTTGTCGGCAACTTCACTCATCTGGTACACGCTGTCAATTGTGGATTGTTCTTCTCTCTTGGCACAGCTTGGCAATTTGACTTTTTGTGACCATTTCAGATGGAGATTTATTACAGGAGCACCAACATTTCCTATTTTAAAACATTAGAGGTCACCAGCGTCAGGTAATGGATTTTTATCTGCCAATAATCCTGGTCACATCACAGCCGCAGGACCATTGACATTGTCTCTTCTTTTTCATGACACTGACAGCCCTGGTTATCTTCCGATCCGTCTGTCAGGCAACATTTTGGCTGCGGTAAGGGAATTCATTCTCCAGCATGATGACTGATGCACTATAACTGGATGTCAATGTGATGATTCTAGGTGAGAATGGAAGCCCAGGTCATGGCTGCCACCAGTCGCCCACCAGCTCCTGTCGCTGGGTAATGATCATAGATTGTGAAAACTAATTTGTCTAATATTCTTACTCAGAAAATGCTTGCTTAGTTTTCAGTTTTTTTTGGCAGGAGGGGGATATATGTTTGTCACGTGTGAACAAAAATTACATTCAATTCCTGCATTCTTTTCCTGCAAAAATTATATATATATACATATATACATATATATATATATATATATATATATATATATATATATATATAGTCAGTTGGAAGACATATTTAGAAATGGCATTTAAAGTGTCTGATAAATTTCTTGATTTTTTTTCCAACCCTAGTGTGAACGTCACCCACGACGTTGTGTTGGAGATTCCCAACAACAGCTCCTTTGTGGAAGAGTATCTGACGGACGCTGACTCAGTCATCATTGCTGTTAATCAGCTGTACAACTGTACAAAAAGTATGACCACAATGTCACAATGTCATGTCATGTGCTCAATCACTATTGGCTCTTCATGCTGTATCTTGATTTTTTTGTTGCTTGCAGGGTGTCCATTCAACGTCACAGGTGAACCTACCTTCGATGTCGACAGTGAAGAGGAGCTTTTGAATAACCGTGGGTTTGCCTGTCGAATATCACCAGTTTTGCTCCAGAGCAGATTTCCTCTTATTTCTGAAGGAGCCGCTTTTATCATCATGTAGACGTTGAATTTTCCTGCAAGTGAATGCTATTGTTAGATCTCAAAGATCATTCTCACAGAGCCAATCCAGCACGAATAACGACCAGAGTACTTCGAACGTACAGAATGTGGACACAGGATTTGGTTCACTTCAAACCATGAAAGAATTCTTAAACATAACTTGATGCATTTGATGAAGGGATGTCAAAGTCTAACACAGCTTTCTATCTCTCCTCCAGAGATCTGTGATACCTTTGTGGAGAATAAAAATTTGACTCATCTCTATGAAGCAAAGGAAACTGGGACAGGAGGCATCGTGTGTGTGACGCCATGCTCCGAGCGTCATTCAACATTTAAAAAATGCTACAGCAGGTCACTCTGCCAGATCAGAGCAGACGGCGCTTACTGCGAGTAAGTGACTGGAAATACAAAAAGTGGAATAGCAAACCTGTACCTGACCTGATACTTGTGTCATATTCAATAATCATTGTGAACATTTATTGAAGCCAACAATTGTTTCTGTTCAAGGGTCTATTTATTGTCCTCAACTCAAACATGGATGTCGCCCTACACAGTCAGCAGCCCAGATAAAGGGGTCAACACTTGACTCTCGATGTTTTACATGCTAACTACGTCTGTTTATGATTTTAAAAATCCAAGTTTTGCTCAGGTTGGACGCATCATTTTATGTCAGAGTATTTGAATCCAAGATTTCTGTTCCTTTCCCAAGTTTTTGTTTTGCTCCATGTGGCCTTTATGTGTGTGGCTGAAGTGAGCGATTGCTGTCATTGAATTGCTGCCCTCCATTATTTCAGTTGCTTGGACCACATGTGGTACTTGGCTGCAGACTGTGCATATCCAGTGCACAAGACTGCATTTGGTGCAGGGTTTGGTGCCACCCTTGTTGGCCTCGTACTGACTGTGGCTGGCCTGACGTCATACAAAATAATCAAGAAACAAAGGCTGGAATGGTAAGGAGCTCCATCTTCTGGCCCTGTTCTCATGATAGTCAAGACAAACTGTGTACCTTCATCCATACTTGATGTATTGTATTTCTCTAAGTTTGAAAACAATCTTTTTCCCTAAGTATGTTTCATGACTGGACACTGTTGCCCTTTTTAGGAAACGAGACCTGAAGGAGAAGCTGGTGAACCAGTGTCTGAAAGAGGACTTCCAGTGGTCGCGCTCAAACAGCTCCACTGGGCCAAACAACTCAGGTAAGTGCTGGGTTTACAGGAAATCTATTCTTTAAAAAGGTGACGTGATGCTCTGTTTCCTGGTCTCAGTTGTTTCGCATAGCTAGCAAGACATCCATGAGGTGAATGTGGTGAATGATCCCCAGACTACATCCATGGGTGCTCATCAACAAGTCTTGGTGGATGGCCAAATTCCTCCTGCTAAGCCTTCCTCAATCTTGTGGTTCTCAATCAACAAAACCTGTGCGATATAGGCTCTTTAAGTACCATATAAGTAAATGTTCTGCAAACCCATGGAATTCTAAATCTTTTTTCAGTCATAGCTTTGTCGAGTTTGTCTTCCATTGTTCAGGTTTTTCAAATCCTCATGAAGGATTTATCTTTGAGATGCCCATGTTGGGTCAGATGGTGCCGTGAAACTGAAGAGGTCGGACCAAGTGAGTGTTGGTGGAGACTTGTTTGTGACCTTGAGATGTTTTCCCAGCAGATGATTATAGAAACCCCACGTACATACATGATGAATGGAGCACAAGCACAGAGGAGCAGATGAGCCAGCGACCCACGCCTGTCTACAGGGTGAATTCAGCACCTCTGTACTCCAACAACCGACAGCCCAGCCCTGGTTGGGACAGCAGGCCTGGCTCTGATGGACATTCTCCTCGCTCCACTGGGAACTCCGTCAACTCCAATTCGAGGGTGACTCCCTCCAACCCACCGGTCAGTAAGCTATCACAGAACTCTGAAGCTCTGAACGTAGCGTTTTATTTTCACCTGATCCTGGATGAAAAAAAAAAAAATTGGCTTGATTTGGAATTTAGGGCTGATGCAATAAATGCTGCATTAAAAAGGCACATTCATGCCAAATAAATCTTCTGGCAAGGTTTCATTTTTGATCCTCTATATCAAAGCCTCCTGAGATCAGGTACCAAAGTTCAACGGCTACTCGACTGGACATGACATAGAAAAGTACAATTGAAGTTGAAAGGTGTTTACTTATTGCTGCCTTGTTTCCCTCCCTAGATGAGAATCGCCCGGCCTCAGGTCAGAACGCCTCAGGACAAATGAACTCTTTTTGAAGGATAAAAGACAACTGTTTATGCTGCCTGCCAACCCGCTATGTGCTGCTTCTGACTTTGTTTTTTATTCCTGTTATATATTTACAGTATATCTTTACCTGTGTATATATTGAGTGTTTTAACGTATTTTATGTGATCCTCATTCTTGTTTTTCCCGGATCATCGAATTTTGGTATTTGCTTATGAACATAAATAAACTTGAGCTGGTTGATATTTGTGAACACAAAACAGCACCTTTCTCGACGGAACAGTCCTGATGTTGTCGTCAGTGATGAAGATCTTCATCATCTAGAGACTTTGAGTGGCAGAACCATTAGTTTGCACTTCTGCCCATCATTCAGTGTTGAATGTATTGCTGTAGCACAGAAAAAGCACATCTCTATTTAAGTTTTATGGAAAATAGATTGCAGCTCTATCTACCTCTGCCTGATTTCACAGCCACCCTTCGAACAAATGTTCTTCATGGCAATAAGGCAAGAAAACTATCTTGGATCAATGTTCTGTAATTCCTGTATTAAAGTCAATTGTCTCAAACACGTTGAACTGATGTTATCACTCAGCAATTCTGTCACATATCAGAAATGAACTTGCAATATTTTGTAAAACTGATTTTCAATAAATGCTCATGAAATCTGACATTTAAGTGCATGAAATCCATTCACTTTGTGGTTGTGAAAACTGGTGAAAGGTTAAGCAGCAGGTCACTAGGGAAAATTAGAGCTGACAAAACCAGAGAAGCTACTTTATCCATTATAATGTCAACATTGTGTAGTAGAGATGGGTGGGGTGCATTGTTACCTCGACCTTCACAGTGGCGAGTCAATTTGTTTGGGTTTAGCTGTCTTTCTATCGGCAAGCAGAACAACCTGATAAGCTGTGTATCTCAGTGTAATATTGGAAAGTCACTATGCACTCATTGCAACATTTGAACCATTAGACCCACCCCGTTGGTTGGCTGCCCTGTTGGGTAGACCAGGGAGCCTGCACCAGAAACGTCTCGGTCCAAGGGAAAAGGACCCAAAATGAAGCCTGGGTACAACCAGGAAGCGAGTTTCACTTTTTTGTCGAGGAGGATCTGGTGCTCCTCTTTGCTGAGGTCACAGTCAGCTCGTGATGACTTGGCGAGTGACAGTGAGCACACGGCCGCTCCTCCCTTCAGGTGTCCCTCCTACAATATAAGTAGTTTATACTGAACTGCTGAGGATGGAAATGCGAGCGGCACTGCACAGCACAGAAGACAGAACCAGACAAAACGCCGGTGTTCAAGTGGCTGAAGAAGGGAAGCATTGGGCCACCTTGGGTCGACATGGCATCCTGCTGTCGAACCACTAAAGCCTACTGGGTGCAATGGAAAATACTATATTTGAGAGAAGGAATTCATGCCATTCATGCCGCAACCAAGTGAAGGTTGCACAATGGACCGGATGGTGGCCACTTTGGAGCAGAGAGGACTCATCAAAACAGGTACTTCTGGTATAATATGAGATATGATGTCACCTTGTGGTGCCGCACTTGCACCAGTTGAGCTTGGTCTGCAACACTGATGTCATGCTGTTGCCGGCTGAGAACCCACTCATGATTTCTCAAGCACGAATGACGGCTGAATGAACTTTTAATGGAAACAAGGCATGGACTTATTTGGGGCGTTTCTGAGTTGGACCATGGATCATTAACAAAAGTACAATCCGTATGTTAAGAGTAAATGCTACATCTAAAAACACCACAGAAAGTGCAACATCACATTTTGATATGTTATGTATATCTTGATACTAATCTTTCATCGTTTCATTCGTGTGTCATTATTTCTCATAATACATACTTCACAGTGTTTTCCATTTCCTTGGTTGTTTCCAGATAAACACTCTACAAAGGCTGCAGTGGCAAGATGCCTGATGCAGCCTTGCTCAGCTCAGTAAAAGCTGCCTCCGACTTCCCCAAACACTTGCTTATTGCCTCAACGAACATAAACATGTCATGCCATGAACATGCATGAAAAGCCACTCATAGACTTGTTTTTTGGCAAAGTTCATATCAGCAACCATCTCCCAAATGGATATTGTGATAACGGAGGATTCCACTTACAGAGAGTTACAGTGTAAAGTCCCCATCAAATCATCAATGTATACATTATGACATATTGAAACATACATAAACTGAATAATAACATACAGTGCCTGTCATAAGTATTCACTCCCTTGGATGTTTTACCCTTTTAGTGCTTTCATAAATCAATCATGGTCAATAAAATTTGGCTTTTTTAACACAAACATTTATTGGAAAAAGCTCTTTCATGACAAAGTGAAAACAGTTTTCTACAAACGGGATGTCAATGAAATAAAAATATATAAAGAAATATAATTGAAGATGATGATGATAGAGGCACAGACTTCTTTTTCAGAATTTTTGAAGGGAAGGCTGGACAGCCATTTTTTTTGCTTATGGTCAAGCAGCTTTGTACCAGGGAAAGTATTTTACAGGGGGAAAACTTGTGGCCAGGTATGTTGCACACGGAGGTCCATGTTTAAATCCTTTGGAGCCATCACTCTATCAGTTGATGATATCAACTGATCCCATCCCATGTTCCTTTGTTTATGGGGAAAGGCCGTGGCTAAACAGCAAAAAAATGTAAGAAGATGCTGCTGTTTATGACTAAACAGCTTGTGAATGCACCGTGTGCGATGGCGCTGCACATTCGTTTCCCTTAGACAATGATTTGGCAACAACAGAGGCAGCAGTGAACACAAAATCGACTCACAAGTCGAGTAGAAACATCGCCACTTCAGGATCAGATGAAAAGCCTTTCGTAGCTCAGTTACTGCCAGGCTGTAAATGCACCTCCGAGACTGACACTTATCCGAGATCTTGATCTGTCATTCCATCCTTCTGCCATGATGTAAACAAAGGCGCTCAGCTCGCTGCCAAGATCGCCATGCCTATATTTTGTTCAGGATGCTGTTAGATATAATTTTGGAAATTTTGGACTGACAATGTTACACAGATAAAAAAAAATAAAAAAACATAAGCAGAGCAATGCAAAGCAGAGCAATTCAGCCTGCTCTCTACACTGGCCACCATGAATAGCACAGTGATGAGTCAAGTCACTGTATATTGAAATGTTATGTTTATTAAAGACATCTTTATACAAATGTGGACTTAGCGCCATACTTTTATTATTATGTTTAAAAAATGTTTTGCATTTGTCTTACACTTACAATGTACCACAATGTCTCAGTTATTCCATCCATTGCATTCCGGATATCCTGCTGTTGTCAGGTTGTTGAGTGGTTGTGGCGAAATAACTGCTTGAAGAAATTAATAAAACCTTCATTTATTGAATGTCATTGCTGACTATTCAACGTGTAACTGGGTTTGTGTAATTGTACATTTATTGCATTTGATTAATGCATTGGGGTTTTTTTATTCTATCATTAGCCTTTTTTTATATTCATTTCTTAGTGCAAGTAAAATTATAACTGCCTAAAAAAACGAAATGTATTTCATGAGTATCAATTACTTAACTATTTCTGTTTGAGCTGAAGTTCCTCTACATAAATGCAAGTATAATAAGTGATAAGGAACAATACTTTTTTCTCCTTTCATTTAACTATTACTCATCACAAATTATGAATGTAACCTTATGTATAGCATGTGTACTACAGATAAGGAGATTAAGACAACAAACTGAAAGTAGCCAACCATATGCTACTTTGTGTAACACACATTTCAGTTGACTTCTCCCTTCAAAAATGTAGTACTTGGTAGACGTCGAAGTTATGACCAAACGGTTCCGCACAATGACGTTTTTGGTGGCGTTCCAGATCATCATCTGGACTCTGCTGCCACCTACTGTCCCATTGAAATCTTCTGGTTTGACTGTCGATAATGATGTTTTTAAAAAATGCCAATGAGATAAATGTATGACAAAAATATTTGTTAATTATTTTTTTTTAGGGAAATTAAAATATGGTTGTTTCCTTTCCTTCTGTGTGCTTATATTTTATTTATTTTACCCTCACTTGCACAGTATAAATGTAGTGTACATTGACAGAATGCCGCTGAGACAGCAGTTGAGAGCAACATTGCAGTGGTCAAAAGAAGTTACAAAAAATATAGTAAGAAAAATATTTTTAAAAAGTAAATAGTAATGCCTCGTTCAGCGCTACTGCGCATGCTGTATTACTGGAATTGGGATGATTGACTCAAAAGCTTTTTTTGGGTGCTCAACATCGAGAAAGTGGGGAGGGGGCATCCTGTCTCCAAAAAGATTTTTTTCACTGAATTATATTTTTGAGACTGATTTTTGTGTTTAAATACTGATTGAATAAATTGATTTCATACCCCTTGTTCGTCTGTGTGTGATGTCAATGGACAGATCCCTCTGCAGTAAACCAGTTATCGTCTCATGTACAATATTTTTGTTTGTTACATCAGACTCATATTAATAGCTAATTATTACGGGCTCCCATTCATAATCCTACAGTGTAACATCACCGAGCAGCGAGTGTTCGGCGAATTTAAGTGTCTTTACTAAGATCAGTGATGAAAAACAGGTGAAATACAAAACCATCATGAAGTCACAACATGGCGGAAAACTCCAGTGAGCGCAAAGTACTGGAATTTGCTCTCGAGCTGTGCAGTAAACATTTCTTATCTTCGTCTATCAGTGACGCCTTCTTGACATATGGTGATGCAGAAGTCAGAGACCGCAACCTCAGTGTCAAGTGTGCTCTGCCACTAACCAGGTCTGGGTGTCCACGTCCACATCCACAATCTGGATTGGAGACTTTTTTTTGGAACGCTCGTTGCCGCCCGGTGCCAGGGATGTAGCCGGGCGATGGCTCTTTCTTTCAATGTGTTCATTGTGGGGACTTCACTGTGCTGCTTTTGTTCAGCGAATGGTAAGTTTAAACAAACTCTAAACGATGACAAAACTTGAGGATTAAATAAACAGGGAAAGGTGCACCATATGTAGTGGGCCGGAAGAAAAGTAATATAATGTGTAATAAATGCTAAATGTAATTCTAAAATATCAGCGGAGATTGAAATAAACATTCATTCATTCATAAATCAAAATGCTTGTAAAATTTCAATTTCAATTTTCATCTAAAAGCTAAACTTTCATCACAGTATTGCAGTCAGATCTAGGTCATACTCTATACATATAGACGCCCTTTGCTCTTCCTTGGTGAGTGGCAGTCAGGGTATCTAGTCAACCTTATAAAACCTTCTGCTATAAAATGGCCTTCTCTGAGCGTAAGTAATGAATTATTCACATGAAAAAAGAGTTTTCATATTCATGGCAATGACTCAAGTTTTAAGTGTGAGAATAATCTATAATATATGTATCTCATTCTATCTCTCAATTCCATCTAAAATGAATACTTAACAATGACGGATCTCCACGTCTGGTGACATGACAAGAAATTCAACTGGACTTTTATATAACTGTATAGCTGGCCTTGATCTGCATCATTTTTCACACATGAACTGTTTATACTTCATTTTAATGTTCTGTATTGACACACTGGACCTTAAATCACACAGAAAACATCAAATCTGAATGTGAAAAAAGAAAAAGCAATCTCTTACTGAGAGCCACCAATATGTTTAAACAACATATGCGCAGATTACAAAAAGGTCATGCAGAACAACTTATCCTAAAATGTAGGAAACGCTTGGGTGATCTTCGTATAATTCTTTACAAAACGTGACAATCAGAACGCAGTTCGTGTCCACCACAGGACAGAGGGAGCTCACAGGCCAAGGTGTGTCAAGTCTCCTGTTGTCCTGCCTGCACACAGCCATTGCTGGACACAGTCGCCTCTCCACAGCCATTTATCTTTAACTTGCCAGCACCAAATGTGACAGAAATCGCGAGGAAACATGGATTGTTTCAGTTATTATAAATCTACTTTCAACACCAATGGACATTTTGTGAGTCTGCCTTTTATCAAGGTCTTTTTTTGGTCACTTCTGCGTTTCCTGGGACGCTGAAGGGTTAATACAGTCATCTGGAGCAGACTCATAGACTCCATTGAAATTCAGGTGTCGCTGGCTACTTGGCACATAAACTGCCCTCATGCTGAAGAAACTGACAGAAATGGTAATTCACAGCGGCCGGGAATACAATTTTAATCTGATAGTTTGAAGTGCTGCAGAAAAATGTTCATTTACAATTGTGAGTTTCTTTATTGGTCCATACGCAAAGTGAAGATGTCAGAGAGAGGGACTGAACATCACTGTGAGAGGGGAAGTTCATCTTGAAACCGTCTTACTTTTCAGAACCTTTGGGAGCAGAGGATTGGCCTACATTCGGGAAAAAAACTGACATTTATGGTGTCTCAAAGAACGTCAGTGGATCTTATCGATCCACAGGTTCATTTGATCCAGCTGAGTCAAATGATAAGGAAAAGAACATTTCAGGATCCAGCTTGTTTGCTGCACCACGCAGAGATGAAGATGACACAACCGGGTCAGAGGCAACAAGTAATGGATCAACACATTTAGATCCAACTATACCTGAACCACCAAATACTCCATCATCAGAACCAACTGCCAAAGAAATTACTGATGATGTTACCACTTCAGAAACGACAAATGGTGAAACACCAACAGGACAAACAAGAACAGAAACAGCTAGATTGGAATCAACAACTGCTGAAACAACGTCATCAGAACCAACAACAGCTGAAATGGAAGCAACAACTTCTGGAACGACTACATCAAAACCAGCAACACCGAAACCAGCAACTGCTGGAGCTACTACGTTAGACCAAACAACATCAGAACCAACCGCTACTGAAACTACTACTATTGAACGATCAACAACACTAGAAACAACCACTGCTGAAAGTACGAAGCCAGAACCAACCACTGGTGGAACTACGACTGAAGAACCAGCCACAATGCCAGAATTACTAACTACTACTACTACTATTACTACTAAAAAAACTACTACTTTACAACCATCATCCACACTGGAAACTACAACCCTGGAACCAGCCACTGCTGAAATTACTACATCACAACCAACCACTGCTGAAACCACGACATTGGAACCAACCACAATGGAAAGTACAACTGAAGACCCATCAACCACTCTGGAACTAACCACTACTGAAAGTATGACATCAGAACTAACCACAAGAGAAACTGCGACGTTAGAACCATCAACCACACTGGAACCAACCATAGCTGAAACAACAACACTGGAAGCAACCACTGCAGAAATTACGATATTGGAACCAACCATAGGGGAAACTACTGAAGAAGTTACTACTTCTGAACCATCAAAAACGCAGGAACAAAACACTGCTGAAACTACAACACTGGAACCAACAAATGCAGAAACGCTATCACAGGAAACATCTACGGCCGAAATTACAACACCGGAACCAACCACTGCTGAAACCACGACATTAGAACCAACCACAATGGAAAGTACAACTGAAGACGCATCAACCACTCTGGAACTAACCACGACTGAAAGTACAACACCAGATCAAACCACAGCTGCAAGTACTACATCAAAACCAACAACAACTAAAACCACAACTTTCAAACCAACAACAAAACAGAAAACAACAACTGCTGAAACAACAACAGTCGAACTATCAAAAACACCAGAATCAACCACAGCGGAAACTACAACACTGGAACCCAGCACAGCTGAAACTACAACACTGGAACCAACCACTTCTGAAAGTATGACATCAGAACCAACCACTGCTGAAAGAGCTACACCGGAACCATCCACAGCTGAAACTACAACACAAGAATCAAGCACTGATGAAAGTACGACAGAACCAACCACAGTGGAAACTACTACTTTAGAAACATCAACCACATCGGAACAAACCACATCTGAAACGACAACCCTGGAACCAACCACTGCTGAAACCACTACATTAGAACCAACCACAATGAAAAGTACAACTGAAGAACCATCAACCACTCTGGAACAAACCACTACTGAAAGTATGACATCAGAACTAACCACAACGAAAACTGCGACGTTAGAACCGTCAACCACACTGGAACCAACCACAGCTGAAAGTATGACGTCAGAACCAACCGCAGCGAAAACTACTACTTCAGAACCATCAACCACACTGGAACCAACCATAGCTGAAACAACAACACTGGAAGCAACCACTGCAGAAATTACGATATCGGAACCAACCATAGGGGAAACTACTGAAGAAGTTACTACTTCTGAACCATCAAAAACGCAGGAACAAAACACTGCTGAAACTACAACACTGGAACCAACAAATGCAGAAACGCTATCACAGGAAACATCTACGGCCGAAATTACAACACCGGAACCAACCACTGCTGAAACCACGACATTAGAACCAACCACAATGGAAAGTACAACTGAAGATGCATCAACCACTCTGGAACTAACCACTACTGAAAGTACAACACCAGATCAAACCACAGCTGCAAGTACTACATCAAAACCAACAACAACTAAAACTACAACTTTCAAACCAACAACAAAACAGAAAACAACAACTGCTGAAACAACAACAGTCGAACTATCAACAACACCAGAATCAACCACAGCTGAAACTACAACACTGGAACCCAGCACAGCTGAAACTACAACACTGGAACCAACCACTTCTGAAAGAACAACATCAGAACCAACCACTGCTGAAAGAGCTACACCGGAACCATCCACAGCTGAAACTACAACACAAGAATCAAGTACTAATGAAAGTACGACAGAACCAACCACAGTGGAAACTACTACTTTAGAAGCATCAACCACATCGGAACAAACCACATCTGAAACTACAACCCTGGAAGCAACCACTGCTGAAACCACTATATTAGAACCAACCACAATGAAAAGTACAACTGAAGACGCATCAACCACTCTGGAACTAACCACTACTGAAAGTACAACACCAGATCAAACCACTGCTGCAAGTACTACATCAAAACCAACAACAACTAAAACTACAACTTTCAAACCAACAACAAAACAGAAAACAACAACTGCTGAAACAACAACAGTCGAACTATCAGCAACACCAGAATCAACCACAGCTGAAACTACAACACTGGAACCCAGCACAGCTGAAACTACAACACTGGAACCAACCACTTCTGAAAGAACAACATCAGAACCAACCACTGCTGAAAGAGCTACACCGGAACCATCCGCAGCTGAAACTACAACACAAGAATCAAGTACTGATGAAAGTACGACAGAACCAACCACAGTGGAAACTAATACTTTAGAACCATCAACCACATCGGAACAAACCACAGCTGAAACTACAACCCTGGAACCAACCACTGCTGAAACCACTACATTAGAACCAACCACAATGAAAAGTACAACTGAAGAACCATCAACCACTCTGGAACTAACCACTTCTGAAAGTATGACATCAGAACTAACCACAACGGAAACTGCGACGTTAGAACCGTCAACCACACTGGAACCAACCACAGCTGAAACTACAACACTGGAACCAACCACTGCTGAAAGTACGACAACAGAAGCAACCATTGCTGAAAGTACGACAACAGAACCAACCGCAGCGAAAACTACTGCATCAGAACCATCAACCACACAAGAACCAACCACTACTGAAACTACAACACTGGAACCAACCACAGCTGAAACAACAACAGTGGAAGCAACCACTGCAGAAATTACGATATCGGAACCAACCACTGCTGAAATGACTACATCACAACCAACCACTGCTGAAACCACGACATTAGAACCAACCACAATGGAAAGTACAACTGAAGACGCATCGACCACTCTGGAACTAACCACTACTGAAAGTACAACACCAGATCAAACCACAGCTGCAAGTACTACATCAAAACCAACAACAACTAAAACTACAACTTTCAAACCAACAACAAAACAGAAAACAACAACTGCTGAAACAACAACAGTCGAACTATCAACAACACCAGAATCAACCACAGCGGAAACTACAACACTGGAACCCAGCACAGCTGAAACTACAACACTGGAACCAACCACTTCTGAAAGTACGACATCAGAACCAACCACGGCTGAAAGAGCTACACCGGAACCATCCGCAGCTGAAACTACAACACAAGAATCAAGCACTGATGAAAGTACGACAGAACCAACCACAGTGGAAACTACTACTTTAGAAACATCAACCACGTCGGAACAAACCACATCTGAAACTACAACCCTGGAACCAACCACTGCTGAAACCACTACACTAGAACCAACCACAATGGAAAGTACAACTGAACAACCATCAACCACTCTGGAACTAACCACTTCTGAAAGTATGACATCAGAACTAACCACAACGGAAACTGCGACGTTAGAACCGTCAACCACACTGGAACCAACCACAGCTGAAACTACAACACTGGAACCAACCACTGCTGAAAGTACGACAACAGAACCAACCATTGCTGAAAGTACGACATCAGAACCAACCGCAGCGAAAACTACTACTTCAGAACCATCAACCACACAAGAACCAACCACTACTGAAACTACAACACTGGAACCAACCATAGCTGAAATGACTACATCACAACCAACCACTGCTGAAACCACGACATTAGAACCAACCACAATGGAAAGTACAACTGAAGACGCATCAACCACTCTGGAACTAACCACTACTGAAAGTACAACACCAGATCAAACCACAGCTGCAAGTACTACATCAAAACCAACAACAACTAAAACTACAGCTTTCAAACCAACAACAGAACAGAAAACAACAACTGCTGAAACAACAACAGTCGAACTATCAACAACACCAGAATCAACCACAGCGGAAACTACAACACTGGAACCCAGCACAGCTGAAACTACAACATTGGAACGAACCACTTCAGAAAGTACGACATCAGAACCAACCACTGCTGAAAGAGCTACACCGGAACCATCCACAGCTGAAACTACAACACAAGAATCAAGCACTGATGAAAGTACGACAGAACCAACCACAGTGGAAACTACTACTTTAGAAACATCAACCACATCGGAACAAACCACATCTGAAACTACAACCCTGGAACCAACCACTGCTGAAACCACTACATTAGAACCAACCACAATGAAAAGTACAACTGAAGAACCATCAACCACTCTGGAACAAACCACGACTGAAAGTATGACATCAGAACTAACCACAACGGAAACTGCGACGTTAGAACCGTCAACCACACTGGAACCAACCACAGCTGAAACTACAACACTGGAACCAACCACTGCTGAAAGTACGACATCAGAACCAACCATTGCTGAAAGTACGACATCAGAACCAACCGCAGCGAAAACTACTACTTCAGAACCATCAACCACACAAGAACCAACCACTACTGAAACTACAACACTGGAACCAACCATAGCTGAAACAACAACACTGGAAGCAACCACTGCAGAAATTACGATATCGGAACCAACCACTGCTGAAATGACTACATCACAACCAACCACTGCTGAAACCACGATATTAGAACCAACCACAATGGAAAGTACAACTGAAGACGCATCAACCACTCTGGAACTAACCACTACTGAAAGTACAACACCAGATCAAACCACAGCTGCAAGTACTACATCAAAACCAACAGCAACTAAAACTACAACTTTCAAACCAACAACAAAACAGAAAACAACAACTGCTGAAACAACAACAGTCGAACTATCAACAACACCAGAATCAACCACAGCTGAAACTACAACACTGGAACCCAGCACAGCTGAAACTACAACACTGGAACCAACCACTTCTGAAAGAACAACATCAGAACCAACCACTGCTGAAAGAGCGACACCGGAACCATCCACAGCTGAAACTACAACACAAGAATCAAGTACTGATGAAAGTATGACAGAACCAACCACAGTGGAAACTACTACTTTAGAAACATCAACCACATCGGAACAAACCACAGCTGAAACTACAACCCTGGAACCAACCACTGCTGAAACCACTACATTAGAACCAACCACAATGAAAAGTACAACTGAAGAACCATCAACCACTCTGGAACTAACCACTTTTGAAAGTATGACATCAGAACTAACCACAACGGAAACTGCGACGTTAGAACCGTCAACCACACTGGAACCAACCACAGCTGAAACTACAACACTGGAACCAACCACTGCTGAAAGTACGACAACAGAAGCAACCATTGCTGAAAGTACGACAACAGAACCAACCATTGCTGAAAGTACGACATCAGAACCAACCACAGCGAAAACTACTACTTCAGAACCATCAACCACACAAGAACCAACCACTACTGAAACTACAACACTGGAACCAACCAGAGCTGAAACAACAACACTGGAAGCAACCACTGCAGAAATTACGATATCGGAACCAACCACTGCTGAAATGACTACATCACAACCAACCACTGCTGAAACCACGACATTAGAACCAACCACAATGGAAAGTACAACTGAAGACGCATCAACCACTCTGGAACTAACCACTACTGAAAGTACAACACCAGATCAAACCACAGCTGCAAGTACTACATCAAAACCAACAACAACTAAAACTACAATTTTCAAACCAACAACAGAACAGAAAACAACAACTGCTGAAACAACAACAGTCGAACTATCAACAACACCAGAATCAACCACAGCTGAAACTACAACACTGGAACCCAGCACAGCTGAAACTACAACACTGGAACCAACCACTTCTGAAAGAACTACATCAGAACCAACCACTACTGAAAGAGCTACACCGGAACCATCCACAGCTGAAACTACAACACAAGAATCAAGTACTGATGAAAGTACGACAGAACCAACCACAGTGGAAACTACTACTTTAGAAACATCAACCACGTCGGAACCAACCACAGCTGAAACTACAACCCTGGAAGCAACCACTGCTGAAACCACTACACTAGAACCAACCACAATGGAAAGTACAACTGAAGAACCATCAACCACTCTGGAACTAACCACTACTGAAAGTATGACATCAGAACTAACCACAACGGAAACTGCGACGTTAGAACCGTCAACCACACTGGAACTAACCACAGCTGAAACTACAACACTGGAACCAACCACTGCTGAAAGTACGACATCAGAACCAACCGCAGCGGAAACTACTACTTCAGAACCATCAACCACACTGGAACCAACTACTGCTGAAACTACAACACTTGAAACAACCACAGCTGAAACTACAACTGTAGAACCATCAACAACGACAGAATCAACAACTGAAGAAACTACTACTTCTGAACCACCAACAACACTGGAACAAAGCATTACTGAAATTACGACATCAGAACCAACCACAACGAAAACATCTACATTGGAACCGTCAACCACAGAAAGAACAACCACAACAGAAACTACAACACTGGAACCAACCACTGCTGAAAGTACGATATCAGAGCCAACCACAGCGGAAACTACTACTTCAGAACCATCAACCACACAAGAACCAACCACTACTGAAACTACAACACTGGAAACAACCATAGCTGAAACAACAACACTGGAAGCAACCACTACCGACCCTATGACATCAGAATCAACTCTTGCAGAAATTACTACTTCCGAACCATCAACAACACCGGAACAAACCACTGTGGAAACTACAACACCGAAACCAACCACTGAAAAAAGTATGACATCGGAACCAACCACAGTGGAAACTACTACTTTAGAACCATCAACCACACTGGAAGCAACCACTTCTGAAAATACTACATCAGAACAAACCACAGCGGAAACTGCAACTATAGAACCATCAACCACACCAGAATCAACCACAGAAGAAACAACTACTTCAGAACCATTAACAACACTGGAACAAACCACTGGTGAAACTACAACTGTAAAACCATCAACAACACCAGAATTAACTACAGAAGAAACTACTGCTTTAGAACCATCAACTACACCACAACCAACCACTGAAGAAAATATGACATCAGAAACAACCACAGCGGAAACTACTTCTTTAGAACCATCAAACACACAGGAACCAACCACTGCTGACCAGACAACATCAGAATCAACTACTGCTGAAACTGCAACAGCGGTACAAACCACGGATGAGCATACTACATTTCAACCAACCACTGCGGAAATTTCTACTTCTGAACCATCAACAATACTGGAACAAACTACTAATGAAAAAACTACTACTTCAGAACCATCAACTACACCACAAACAACCACTGCTGAAAGTACGACATCAAAACCAACCACAGTGGAAACTACAACACCAGAACAAACCACAGATGAAGGCACTACATTAGAACCAACCACTGCGGAAATTTCTACGTCTGAACCATCAACAACACTGGAACAAACCACCACTGAAGTAACTACTATTTCAGAACGATCAACTACACTAGAACCAACCACTGCTGACCATACAACATCAGAATCAACTCCTGCTGAAATTACAAATCCAGAACAAACCACCTCTGAAACTACTACTGTAGAACCATCAACAACACTGGAACCAACAACTTCTGAAAGATTGACATCAGAACCAACCGCTGAAAAAATTACTACTTCTGAACCATCAACAACACTGGAGCAAACCACTACAGAAAGTACGACATCAGAACCAACCACAACAGAAACTACGACTTTAGAACAGTCAACCACACTGGAAACAACCACAGCTGAAACTACAACACTGGAACCAACCACTGCTGAAAGCATGACATCAGAACCAACCACAGCGGAAACTACTACTTCAGAACCATCAACCACACTGGAACCAACCACTGCTGACCACACAACATCAGAATCACCTACTGCTGAAACTACTACTTCAGAACAAACCACAGATGAAAGTACTACATTAGAACCAACCACTGCGGAAATTTCTACTTCGGAACCATTGACAACACCGGAACAAACCACAACTGAAAGCACTACATTAGAACCAACCACGGCTGAAATGACCACATCTGAACCATTAGCAACACCGGAACAAACCACTGCTGAAACTACAACTGTGGAACCATCAAGAACACCAGAATCAACTACCGAAGATACTACTACTTCAGAACCATCAACAACACTGGGATCAACCACAGTTGAAAGTACATCAGAACCAACCACAGCTGAAACTACAACACTGGACCCAACCACTGCTGAAAGTACGACATCAGATCCAACCACAGGGGAAACTACTACTTCAGAATCATCAATCACAATGGAACCAACCACTGCTGACCACACAACATCAGAATCTACAACTGCGGAAACAACAACACCGGAACAAACCACAACTGATAGTACAACATCAGAATCAACTCATACAGAAATGACTACTTCTGAACGATCAACAACAACGGAACAAACCACTACTGAAACTACAAGTGTGGAACCAACCACTGCTGAAAGTACAACGTCAGAACCAACCACAGCGGAAACTACTACTTCAGAACCATCAACCACACTGGAACCAACCACTCCCGACCGTACGACATCAGAATCAACTCTTGCAGAAATTACTACTTCTGAACCATCGACAACACCGGAACAAACCACTGTGGAAACTACAACACTGAAACCAACCACTGATAAAAGTATGACATCGGAACCAACCACAGTGGAAACTACTACTTTAGAACCATCAACCACACTGGAAGCAACCACTTCTGAAAATACTACATCAGAACAAACTACAGCGGAAACTGCTACTATCGAACCATCAACCACATTGGAACAAACCACTTCTGAAAGTACGGCATCAAAACCAACCACAGCTGAAACTACTGCGTTAGAACCATCAACCACACTGGAATCAACCACTGCTGAAAGTACTACATCAGAACCAACCACTGCTGAAAGTGCGACATCAGACCCAAGTACAGCAGAAACTTCTACTTCAGAACCATCAATCACACTGGAAGCAACCACTGCTGACCACACAACATCAGAATCTACTACTGCGGAAACTACAACACCGGAACAGACCACAGATGAAGGCACTACATTAGAACCAACCACTGCGGAAATTTCTATTTCTGGACCGTCAACAACACTGGAACAAACCACCACTGAAGAAACTACTACTACAGAACCATCAATTACACCACAACCAACCACTGCTGAAATTTCGACATCAGAACCAACCACAATGGAAACCACTGCCTTTGGACCATCAACCACACTGGAACCAACCACTGAAGAAACTACTACTTCAGAACCATCAACCAAACTGGAACCAACCACTGCTGAAAGTACGACATCAGAATCAACTACTACTGAAACAACAACACCGGAACAAACCACGAATATAAGTACTACATCAGAATCAACCACTGGGGAAATTACTACTTCTGAATTATCAACACCGGAACAAACCACTGCTGAAAATACTACTTTAGAACCATCAACCACACTGGGATCCACCACTGCTGAAAGTACTTCAGAACCAACCACAGCGGAAACTACTACTTTAGAACCATCAACCACACTGGAAGCAACCACTTCTGAAAATACTACATCAGAACAAACCACAGCGGAAACTGCTACTACAGAACCATCAACCACACTGGAAGCAACCACTTCTGAAAATACTACATCAGAACAAACCACAGCGGAAACTGCTACTACAGAACCATCAACCACACCAGAATCAACCACAGAAGAAACAACTACTTCAGAACCATTAACAACACTGGAACAAACCACTGGTGAAACTACAACTGTAAAACCATCAACAACACCAGAATTAACTACAGAAGAAACTACTGCTTTGGAACCATCAACTACACAACAACCAACCACTGAAGAAAGTATGACATCAGAAACAACCACAGCGGAAACTACTTATTTAGAACCATCAAACACACTGGAAATAACCACTGCTGAAACTGCAAAACTGGAACCAACCACTGCTGAAATTACAACATCAGAATCGACCACTGCTGAAACTACTACTGAAGAAGCATCAAAAACACCAGAACAAACCACGGAAACTACTGCTTTAGAACCATCAATCACACAGGAACCAACCACTGCTGACCAGACAACATCAGAATCAACTACTGCTGAAACTGCAACAGCGGTACAAACCACGGATGAGCGTATTACATTTGAACCAACCACTGTGGAAATTTCTACTTCTGAACCATCAACAACACTGGAACAAACCACCACTGAAGAAACTACTATTTCAGAACAATCAACTACACTAGAACCAACCACTGCTGACCATACATCATCAGAATCAACTCCTGCTGAAACTACAAATCCAGAACAAACCACCTCTGAAACTACTACTGTAGAACCATCAACAACACTGGAACCAACAACTTCTGAAAGATTGACATCAGAACCAACCGCAGAAAAAATTACTACTTCTGAACCATCAACAACACTGGAGCAAACCACTACAGAAAGTACGACATCAGAACCAACCACAACAGAAACTACTACTTTAGAACAGTCAACCACACTGGAAACAACCACAGCTGAAACGACAACACTGGAACCAACCACTGCGGAAATTACAACATCAGAACCAACCACTGCTGAAATTTCTACTTCGGAACCATTGACAACACCGGAACAAACCACAACTGAAAGTACTACATTAGAACCAACCACGGCTGAAATGACCACATCTGAACCATTAGCAACACCGGAACAAACCACTGCTGAAACTACTACTTCAGAACCATCAACAACACTGGGATCGACCACTGTTGAAAGTACATCAGAACCAACCACAGCTGAAACTTCAACACTGGAACCAACCACTGCTGAAAGTACGGCATCAGAACCAACCACAGCGGAATCATCAACTGTAGAACCATCAGCTACACCAGAATCAACCACTGAAGGAACTACGACTTCGGAAACATCAAAAACAACAGAACCAACCACATCGGAAACTAGTACTTTAGGACAATCAACTACACCAGAACCAACCACAACTGAAACTACAAGTCTAGAACCAACCACTGCTGGAAGTACAACATCAGAACCAACCACTGCTGAAATTTCTACTTCGGAACCATTGACAACACCGGAACAAACCACAACTGAAAGTACTACATTAGAACCAACCACGGCTGAAATGACCACATCTGAACCATTAGCAACACCGGAACAAACCACTGCTGAAACTACAACTGTGGAACCATCAACAACACCAGAATCAACTACTGAAGAAACTACTACTTCAGAACCATCAACAACACTGGGATCGACCACTGTTGAAAGTACATCAGAACCAACCACAGCTGAAACTACAACACTGGAACCATCCACAGCTGAAACTACAACACTGGAACCAACCACTGCTGAAAGTACGGCATCAGATCCAACCACAGGGGAAAGTAGTACTTCAGAATCATCAATCACAATGAAACCAACCACTGTTGACCACACAACATCAGAATCTACAACTGCGGAAACTACAACAACAGAACAAACCACGACTGATAGTACAACATCAGAATCAACTCATGCAGAAATGACTACTTCTGAACTATCAACAACAACGGAACAAACCACTACTGAAATTACGACCTCAGAACCAACCACTGCTAAAACTACTACTGTCGAACCATCAACAACACCTGAATCAACCACAGACGAAACTACAATTTCAGAACCATCAACAACACTGGAACCAACCAGTTCTGAAATCACGACATCAGAACCAACCACTGCTGAAACTACAACACTGGAACAAACCACAGATGAAAGTGTAAAATCAGAACCAACCACTGCGGAATTTATTACTTCTGAACCATCAACAACACCAGAATCAACAACTGAAAAAATTACTACTTCTGAACCATCAACAACACTGGTACCAACCACTGCCGAAAGTACAACATCAGAACCAACCACTGCCGAAAGTACTCCATCAGAACGAACCACTGCTGAAAGTGCGACATCAGAACCAACCACTGCTGAAAGTGCGACATCAAACCCAACTACAGCAGAAACTTCTACTTCAGAACCATCAATCACACTGGAAGCAACCACTGCTGACCACACAACATCAGAATCTACTACTGCGGAAACTACAACACCGGAACAGACCACAGATGAAGGCACTACATTAGAACCAACCACTGCGGAAATTTCTATTTCTGGACCGTCAACAACACTGGAACAAACCACCACTGAAGAAACTACTACTACAGAACCATCAATTACACCACAACCAACCACTGCTGAAATTTCGACATCAGAACCAACCACAATGGAAACCACTACCTTTGGACCATCAACCACACTGGAACCAACCACTGAAGAAACTACTAGTTCAGAACCATCAACCAAACTGGAACCAAGCACTGCTGAAAGTACGACATCAGAATCAACTACTACTGAAACGACAACACCGGAACAAACCACGGATATAACTACTACATCAGAATCAACCACTGGGGAAATTACTACTTCTGAATTATCAACAACACAGGAACAAACCACTGCTGAAACTACTACTTTAGAACCATCAACCACACTGGGATCGACCACTGCTGAAAGTACTTCAGAACCAACCACAGAGGAAACTACTACTTTAGAACCATCAGCCACACAGGAACCAACCACTGCTGAAAGTACGACATCAGAATCAACAACTGCTGACACTACAAGACCGGAACAAACCACGAATGAAGATACTACAATAGAACCAACCACTGCTGAAAGTACGACATCAGAACAAACCACAGCGGAAACTGCTACTATAGAACCATCAACCACATTGGAACAAACCACTTCTGAAAGTACGACATCAGAACCAACCACAGCGGAATCATCAACTGTAGAATCATCAACAACACCAGAATCAACTACTGAAGAAACTACGACTTCGGAAACATCAAAAACAACAGAACCAACCACATCGGAAACTACTACTTTAGAACAATCAACTACACCAGAACCAACCACCACTAAAACTACAAGTCAGGAACCAACCACTGTTGAAAGTACAACGTCAGAACCAACCACAGCGGAAACTACTACGATAGAACCATCAACCACATTGGAACAAACCACTTCTGAAAGTACAGCATCAAAACCAACCACAGCTGAAACTACTACTTCAGAATCATCAACCACACTGGAACCAACCACTCCCGACCGTACGACATCAGAATCGACTCTTGCAGAAATTACTACTTCTGAACCATCAACAACACCGGAACAAACCACTGTGGAAACTACAACACCGAAACCAACGACTGAAAAAAGTATGACATCGGAACCAACCACAGTGGAAACTACTACTTTAGAACCATCAACCACACTGGAAGCAACCACTTCTGAAAATACTACATCAGAACAAACCACAGCAGAAACTGCTACTACAGAACCATCAACCACACCAGAATCAACCACAGAAGAAACAACTACTTCAGAACCATTAACAACACTGGAACAAACCACTGGTGAAACTACAACTGTAAAACCATCAACAACACCAGAATTAACTACAGAAGAAACTACTGCTTTGGAACCATCAACTACACAACAACCAACCACTGAAGAAAGTATGACATCAGAAACAACCACAGCGGAAACTACTTCTTTAGAACCATCAAACACACTGGAAATAACCACTGCTGAAACTACAAAACTGGAACCAACCACTGCTGAAATTACAACATCAGAATCGACCACTGCTGAAACTACTACTAAAGAAGCATCAAAAACACCTGAACAAACCACGGAAACTACTGCTTCAGAACCATCAATCACACAGGAACCAACCACTGCTGACCAGACAACATCAGAATCAACTACTGCTGAAACTGCAACAGCGGTACAAACCACGGATGAGAGTATTACATTTGAACCAACCACTGTGGAAATGTCTACTTCTGAACCATCAACAATACTGGAACAAAGTACTAATGAAAAAACTACAACTTCAGAACCATCAACTACACCACAAACAACCACTGCTGAAAGTACGACATCAGAACCAACCACAGTGGAAACTACAACACCAGAACAAACCACAGATGAAGGCACTACATTAGAACCAACCACTGTGGAAATTTCTACTTCTGAACCATCAACAACACTGGAACACACCACCACTGAAGTAACTACTATTTCAGAACAATCAACTACACTAGAACCAACCACTGCTGACCATACAACATCAGAATCAACTCCTGCTGAAACTACAAATCCAGAACAAACCACCTCTGAAACTACTACTGTAGAACCATCAACAACACTGGAACCAACAACTTCTGAAAGATTGACATCAGAACCAACCGCTGAAAAAATTACTACTTCTGAACCATCAACAACACTGGAGCAAACCACTACAGAAAGTACGACATCAGAACCAACCACAACAGAAACTACTACTTTAGAACAGTCAACCACACTGGAAACAACCACAGCTGAAACTACAACACTGGAACCAACCACTGCTGAAAGCATGACATCAGAACCAACCACAGCGGAAACTACTACTTCAGAACCATCAACCACACTGGAACCAACCACTGCTGACCACACAACATCAGAATCACCTACTGCTGAAACTACTACTTCAGAACAAACCACAGATGAAAGTACTACATTAGAACCAACCACTGCGGAAATTACAACATCAGAACCAACCACTGCTGAAATTTCTACTTCGGAACCATTGACAACACCGGAACAAACCACAACTGAAAGTACTACATTAGAACCAACCACGGGTGAAATGACCACATCTGAACCATTAGCAACACCGGAACAAACCACTGCTGAAACTACTACTTCAGAACCATCAACAACACTGGGATCGACCACTGTTGAAAGTACATCAGAACCAACCACAACTGAAACTACAACACTGGAACCAACCACTGCTGAAAGTACGGCATCAGAACCAACCACAGCGGAATCATCAACTGTAGAACCATCAACTACACCAGAATCAACCACTGAAGGAACTATGACTTCGGAAACATCAAAAACAACAGAACCAACCACATCGGAAACTACTACTTTAGAACAATCAACTACACCAGAACCAACCACAACTGAAACTACAAGTCTGGAACCAACCACTGCTGGAAGTACAACGTCAGAACCAACCACAGCGGAAACAACTACTATAGAACCATCAACCACATTGGAACAAACCAGTTCTGAAAGTACGACATCAAAACCAACCACAGCTGAAACTACTGCTTTAGAACCATCAACCACACTGGAATCAACCACTGCTGAAAGTACGACATCAGAACCAACCACAGCGGAATCATCAACTGTAGAACCATCAACAACACCAGAATCAACCACTGAAGGAACTACGACTTCGGAAACATCAAAAACAACAGAACCAACCACATCGGAAACTACTACTTTAGAACAATCAACTACACCAGAACCAACCACAACTGAAACTACAAGTCTGGAACCAACCACTGCTGAAAGAACGACATCAGAACCAACCACAGTGGAAATTACTACTTCTGAACCATTAGCAACACCGGAACAAACCACTACTGAAACTACAAGTGTGGAACCATCAACAACACCAGACTCAACTACTGAAGAAACTACTACTTCAGAACCATCAACAACACCGGAACAAACCACAATTGAAACTACAAGTCTGGAACCAACCACTGCTGAAAGTACAACGTCAGAACCAACCACAGCGGAAACTACTACTTCAGAACCATCAACCACACTGGAACCAACCACTCCCGACCGTACGACGTCAGAATCGACTCTTGCAGAAATTACTACTTCTGAACCATCAACAACACCGGAACAAACCACTGTGGAAACTACAACACCGAAACCAACCACTGAAAAAAGTATGACATCGGAACCAACCACAGTGGAAACTACTACTTTAGAACCATCAACCACCCTGGAAGCAACCACTTCTGAAAATACTACATCAGAACAAACCACAGCAGAAACTGCTACTATAGAACCATCAACCACACCAGAATCAACCACAGAAGAAACAACGACTTCAGAACCATTAACAACACTGGAACAAACCACTGGTGAAACTACAACTGTAAAACCATCAACAACACCAGAATTAACTACAGAAGAAACTACTGCTTTAGAACCATCAACTACACCACAACCAACCACTGAAGAAAGTATGACATCAGAAACAACCACAGCGGAAACTACTTCTTTAGAACCATCAAACACACTGGAAATAACCACTGCTGAAACTACAAAACTGGAACCAACCACTGCTGAAATTACAACATCAGAATCGACCACTGCTGAAACTACTACTGAAGAAGCATCAAAAACACCTGAACAAACCACGGAAACTACTGCTTTAGAACCATCAATCACACAGGAACCAACCACTGCTGACCAGACAACATCAGAATCAACTACTGCTGAAACTGCAACAGCGGCACAAACCACGGATGAGCGTATTACATTTGAACCAACCACTGCGGAAATTTCTACTTCTGAACCATCAACAATACTGGAACAAACTACTAATGAAAAAAATATTGCTTCAGAACCATCAACTACACCACAAACAACCACTGCTGAAAGTACGACATCAGAACCAACCACAGTGGAAACTACAACACCAGAACAAACCACAGATGAAGGCACTACATTAGAACCAACCACTGCGGAAATTTCTACTTCTGAACCATCAACAACACTGGAACAAACCACCACTGAAGAAACTACTATTTCAGAACGATCAACTACACTAGAACCAACCACTGCTGACCATACAACATCAGAATCAACTCCTGCTGAAACTACAAATCCAGAACAAACCACCTCTGAAACTACTACTGTAGAACCATCAACAACACTGGAACCAACAACTTCTGAAAGATTGACATCAGAACCAACCGCTGAAAAAATTACTACTTCTGAACCATCAACAACACTGGAGCAAACCACTACAGAAAGTACGACATCAGAACCAACCACAACAGAAACTACTACTTTAGAACATTCAACCACACTGGAAACAACCACTGCTGAAACGACAACACTGAAACCAACCACTGCTGAAATTACAACATCAGAACCAACCACTGCTGAAATTTCTACTTCGGAACCATTGACAACACCGGAACAAACCACAACTGAAAGTACTACATTAGAACCAACCACGGCTGAAATGACCACATCTGAACCATTAGCAACACCGGAACAAACCACTGCTGAAACTACAACTGTGGAACCATCAACAACACCAGAATCAACTACTGAAGAAACTACTACTTCAGAACCATCAACAACACTGGGATCGACCACTGTTGAAAGTACATCAGAACCAACCACAGCTGAAACTACAACACTGGAACCATCCACAGCTGAAACTACAACACTGGAACCAACCACTGCTGAAAGTACGGCATCAGATCCAACCACAGGGGAAAGTAGTACTTCAGAATCATCAATCACAATGAAACCAACCACTGTTGACCACACAACATCAGAATCTACAACTGCGGAAACTACAACAACGGAACAAACCACGACTGATAGTACAACATCAGAATCAACTCATGCAGAAATGACTACTTCTGAACTATCAACAACAACGGAACAAACCACTACTGAAATTACGACCTCAGAACCAACCACTGCTAAAACTACTACTGTCGAACCATCAACAACACCTGAATCAACCACAGACGAAACTACAATTTCAGAACCATCAACAACACTGGAACCAACAAGTTCTGAAATCACGACATCAGAACCAACCACTGCTGAAACTACAACACTGGAACAAACCACAGATGAAAGTGTAAAATCAGAACCAACCACTGCAGAATTTATTACTTCTGAACCATCAACAACACCAGAATCAACAACTGAAAAAATTACTACTTCTGAACCATCAACAACACTGGTACCAACCACTGCCGAAAGTACAACATCAGAACCAACCACTGCCGAAAGTACTCCATCAGAACGAACCACTGCTGAAAGTGCGACATCAGAACCAACCACTGCTGAAAGTGCGACATCAAACCCAACTACAGCAGAAACTTCAACTTCAGAACCATCAATCACACTGGAAGCAACCACTGCTGACCACACAACATCAGAATCTACTACTGCGGAAACTACAACACCGGAACAGACCACAGATGAAGGCACTACATTAGAACCAACCACTGCGGAAATTTCTATTTCTGGACCGTCAACAACACTGGAACAAACCACCACTGAAGAAACTACTACTACAGAACCATCAATTACACCACAACCAACCACTGCTGAAATTTCGACATCAGAACCAACCACAATGGAAACCACAACCTTTGGACCATCAACCACACTGGAACCAACCACTGAAGAAACTACTACTTCAGAACCATCAACCAAACTGGAACCAAGCACTGCTGAAAGTACGACATCAGAATCAACTACTACTGAAACGACAACACCGGAACAAACCACGGATATAACTACTACATCAGAATCAACCACTGGGGAAATTACTACCTCTGAATTATCAACAACACAGGAACAAACCACTGCTGAAACTACTACTTTAGAACCATCAACCACACTGGGATCGACCACTGCTGAAAGTACTTCAGAACCAACCACAGCGGAAACTACTACTTTAGAACCATCAGCCACACAGGAACCAACCACTGCTGAAAGTACAACATCAGAATCAACAACTGCTGACACTACAAGACCGGAACAAACCACGAATGAAGATACTACATTAGAACCAACCACTGCTGAAAGTACGACATCAGAACAAACCACAGCGGAAACTGCTACTATAGAACCATCAACCACATTGGAACAAACCACTTCTGAAAGTACGACATCAGAACCAACCACAGCGGAATCATCAACTGTAGAATCATCAACAACACCAGAATCAACTACTGAAGAAACTACGACTTCGGAAACATCAAAAACAACAGAACCAACCACATCGGAAACTACTTCTTTAGAACAATCAACTACACCAGAACCAACCACCACTGAAACTACAAGTCTGGAACCAACCACTGTTGAAAGTACAACGTCAGAACCGACCACAGCGGAAACTACTACGATAGAACCATCAACCACATTGGAACAAACCACTTCTGAAAGTACAGCATCAAAACCAACCACAGCTGAAACTACCGCTTTAGAACCATCAACCACACTGGAATCAACCACTGCTGAAAGTACAACATCAGAACCAACCACAGCGGAATCATCAACTGTAGAACCATCAACAATACCGGAATCAACTACTGAAGAAACTACGACTTCGGAAACATCAAAAACAACAGAACCAACCACACCGGAAACTACTACTTTAGAACAATCAACTACACCAGAACCAACCACAACTGTAATGACAAGTCTGGAACCAACCACTGCTGAAAGTACAACGTCAGAACCAAACACAGCGGAAACTACTGCTTTAGACCCATCAACCACACTGGAATCAACCACTGCTGAAAGTACGACATCAGAACCAACCACATCGGAATCATCAACAGTAAAACCATCAACAACACCAGAATCAACCACTGAAGAAACTACGACTTCGGAAACATCAAAAACAACAGAACCAACCACATCGGAAACTACTACTTTAGAACAATCAACTACACCAGAACCAACCACAACTGAAACTACAAGTCTGGAACCAACCACTGTTGAAAGTACAACGTCAGAACCAACCACAGCGGAAACTACTACGATAGAACCATCAACCACATTGGAACAAACCACTTCTGAAAGTACGGCATCAAAACCAACCACAGCTGAAACTACCGCTTTAGAACCATCAACCACACTGGAACCAACCTCGACTGAAAGTACAACATCAGAATCAACGATTATCAAAAGTACTACATCAGAACCAAACACTGCAATTACTACACCAGAATCAACCACTGCTAAAACTACTACTTCACAACCATCAACACCAGAACCAACCACTGTGGAAACTACAACACCAGAACCAACCACGGTTCAAAGTTCTACATCACAATCAACCACTGTTGAAACGTCTACTAAAGAGCACTCAACAACCCGAGAACCAACTACTGTGGAGATTAAGACTTTAGAACCATCAACAACACCAGAACCAGTCACTGTTGAAACTACTACAACAGAACCAACCACTGAAGAAACTACTGTAGAACCATCAGCAACACAGCAATCAACCACTGACAAAACTGCTACGTCACAACCATCAATAACACCAGAACCAACCACTGCTGAAAGTACGACATCAGAATCAACTACTGCTGAAACTACAAGACCGGAACAAACCACGGATGAAGATACTACATTAGAACGAACCACTGCTGAAAGTACGACATCAGAACCAACCACAGCGGAAACTACTACATCAGAACCACCAACCACACTGGAACCCAGCAGAGCTGAAACTACAACACTTGAGCCAACCACTGCTGAAATTACTACATCAGAACCAACCACTGCGGAAACGACTGCAGTCGAACCATCAACAACGCAAAAATCATACACTGAAGAAACGACTACTACAGAACCATCAACTACACCACAATCAACCATTGTTAAAATTACGACATCAGTACCAACCACTGCCGAAACTACTACTTTAGAACCATCAATCACACTGGAACCAAGTACTGATGATGGTACGACATCAGAAATGGCAACTCCACCAGAAGCCACCGCTGCTGAAAATACTACACTGGTACCAACCACTGCTGAAAGTACAACATCAGAACCAACCACAGCAGAATCATCAACTGTAGAACCATCAACAACACCAGAATCAACCACTGAAAAAACAACGACTTCGGAAACATCAAAAACACCAGTACCAACCACATCGGTAACTACTACTTTAGAACCATCAACTACACCAGAACCAACCACAATTGAAACTACAAGTCTGGAGCCAACCACTGCTGAAAGTACAACGTCAGAACCAACCACAGCGGAAACTACTACTTCAGAACCATCAACCACACTGGAACCAACCGCTACTGAAAGTACGACATCAGAACCAACCACAGCGGAAACTGCTACTATAGAACCACCATCCACACTAGAACCCAGCACAGCTCAAACTACAACACTGGAACCAACCACTGCTGAAAGTACTACTTTAGAACCATCAGCCACACACGAACCAACCACTGCTGAAAGTACGACATCAGAATCAACTACTGCTGAAACGACAAGACCGGAACAAACCACAAATGAAGATACTACATTAGAACCAACCACTGCTGAAAGTACGACATCAGAACCAACCACAGTGGAAATTACTACTTCTGAACCATTAGCAACACCGGAACAAACCACTACTGAAACTACAAGTGTGGAACCATCAACAACACCAGACTCAACTACTGAAGAAACTACTACTTCAAAACCATCAACAACACCGGAACAAACCACAATTGAAACTACAAGTCTGGAACCAACCACTGCTGAAAGTACAACGTCAGAACCAACCACAGCGGAAACTACTACTTCAGAACCATCAACCACACTGGAACCAACCACTCCCGACCGTACAACATCAGAATCAACTCTTGCAGAAATTACTACTTCTGAACCATCAACAACACCAGAACAAACCACTGTGGAAACTACAACACCGAAACCAACCACTGATAAAAGTATGACATCGGAACCAACCACAGTGGAAACTACTACTTTAGAACCATCAACCACACAGGAAGCAACCACTTCTGAAAATACTACATCAGAACCAAACACAGCGGAAACTACTACTTTAGAACCATCAGCCACACAGGAACCAACCACTGCTGAAAGTACGACATCAGAACCAACCACAGCGGAAACTACTACATCAGAACCACCAACCACACTGGAACCCAGCACAGCTGAAACTACGACACTGGAACCAACCACTGCTGAAAGTAAGACATCAGAACCAATCACAGTGGAAATTACTACTTCTGAACCATTAGCAACACCAGAACAAACCACTACTGAAACTACAAGTGTGGAACCATCAACAACACCAGACTCAACTACTGAAGAAACTACTACTTCAAAACCATCAACAACACCGGAACAAACCACAATTGAAACTACAAGTCTGGAACCAACCACTGCTGAAAGTACAACGTCAGAACCAACCACAGCGGAAACTACTACTTCAGAACCATCAACCACACTGGAACCAACCACTCCCGACCGTACAACATCAGAATCAACTCTTGCAGAAATTACTACTTCTGAACCATCAACAACACCAGAACAAACCACTGTGGAAACTACAACACCGAAACCAACCACTAATAAAAGTATGACATCGGAACCAACCACAGTGGAAACTACTACTTTAGAACCATCAACCACACAGGAAGCAACCACTTCTGAAAATACTACATCAGAACCAACCACAGCGGAAACTACTACTTTAGAACCATCAGCCACACAGGAACCAACCACTGCTGAAAGTACGACATCAGAACCAATCACAGTGGAAATTACTACTTCTGAACCATTAGCAACACCAGAACAAACCACTACTGAAACTACAAGTGTGGAACCAACCACTGCTGAAAGTACGACATCAGAATCAACTACTACTGAAACGACAACACCGGAACAAACCACGGATATAAGTACTACATCAGAATCAACCACTGGGGAAATTACTACTTCTGAATTATCAACAACACAGGAACAAACCACTGCTGAAACTACTACTTTAGAACCATCAACCACACTGGGATCGACCACTGCTGAAAGTACTTCAGAACCAACCACAGCGGAAACTACTACTTTAGAACCATCAGCCACACAGGAATCAACCACTGCTGAAAGTACGACATCAGAATCAACTACTGCTGACACTACAAGACCGGAACAAACCACGAATGAAGATACTACATTAGAACCAACCACTGCTGAAAGTACGACATCAGAACAAACCACAGCGGAAACTGCTACTATAGAACCATCAACCACATTGGAACAAACCACTTCTGAAAGTACGACATCAGAACCAACCACAGCGGAATCATCAACTGTAGAATCATCAACAACACCAGAATCACCGACTGAAGAAACTACGACTTCGGAAACATCAAAAACAACAGAACCAACCACATCGGAAACTACTACTTTAGAACAATCAACTACACCAGAACCAACCACCACTGAAACTACAAGTCTGGAACCAACCACTGTTGAAAGTACAACGTCAGAACCAACCACAGCGGAAACTACTACGATAGAACCATCAACCACATTGGAACAAACCACTTCTGAAAGTACAGCATCAAAACCAACCACAGCTGAAACTACTACTGTAGAACCATCAACCACACTGGAACCAACCACTCCCGACCGTACGACATCAGAATCGACTCTTGCAGAAATTACTACTTCTGAACCATCAACAACACCGGAACAAACCACTGTGGAAACTACAACACCGAAACCAACCACTGATAAAAGTATGACATCGGAACAAACCACAGTGGAAACTACTACTTTAGAACCATCAACCACACTGGAAGCAACCACTTCTGAAAATACTACATCAGAACCAACCACAGCGGAAACTACTACCTTAGAACCATCAGCCACACAGGAACCAACCACTGCTGAAAGTACGACACCAGAACCAACCACAGCGGAAACTACTACATCAGAACCACCAACCACACTGGAACCCAGCACAGCTGAAACTGCAACACAGGAAACAACCACTGCTGAAAGTATGACATCAGAACCAATCACAGCGGAAACTACTACTTCAGAACCATCAACCACACTGGAACCAACCACAGAAGAAACAACTACTTCAGAACCATTAACAACACCGGAACAAACCACTGTGGAAACTACAACACCGAAACCAACGACTGAAAAAAGTATGACATCAGAACAAACCACAGCGGAAACTGCTACTACAGAACCATCAACGACACCAGAATCAACCACAGAAGAAACAACTACTTCAGAACCATTAACAACACTAGAACAAACCACTGGTGAAACTACAACTGTAAAACCATCAACAACACCTGAATTAACTACAGAAGAAACTACTGCTTTGGAACCATCAACTACACAACAACCAACCACTGAAGAAAGTATGACATCAGAAACAACCACAGCGGAAACTACTTCTTTAGAACCATCAAGCACACTGGAAATAACCACTGCTGAAACTGCAAAACTGGAACCAACCACTGCTGAAATTACAACATCAGAATCGACCACTGCTGAAACTACTACTGAAGAAGCATCAAAAACACCAGAACAAACCACGGAAACTACTGCTTTAGAACCATCAATCACACAGGAACCAACCACTGCTGACCAGACAACATCAGAATCAACTACTGCTGAAACTGCAACAGCGGTACAAACCACGGATGAGCGTATTACATTTGAACCAACCACTGTGGAAATTTCTACTTCTGAACCATCAACAATACTGGAACAAACTACTCATGAAAAAACTACAACTTCAGAACCATCAACTACACCACAAACAACCACTGCTGAAAGTACGACATCAGAACCAACCACAGTGGAAACTACAACACCAGAACAAACCACAGATGAAGGCACTACATTAGAACCAACCACTGTGGAGATTTCTACTTCTGAACCATCAACAACACTGGAACAAACCACCACTGAAGAAACTACTATTTCAGAACAATCAACTACACTAGAACCAACCACTGCTGACCATACAACATCAGAATCAACTCCTGCTGAAACTACAAATCCACAACAAACCACCTCTGAAACTACTACTGTAGAACCATCAACAACACTGGAACAAACAACTTCTGAAAGATTGACATCAGAACCAACCGCTGAAAAAATTACTACTTCTGAACCATCAACAACACTGGAGCAAACCACTACAGAAAGTACGACATCAGAACCAACCACAACAGAAACTACTACTTTAGAACAGTCAACCACACTGGAAACAACCACAGCTGAAACGACAACACTGGAACCAACCACTGCTGAAATTACAACATCAGAACCAACCACTGCTGAAATTTCTACTTCGGAACCATTGACAAAACCGGAACAAACCACAACTGAAAGTACTACATTAGAACCAACCACGGCTGAAATGACCACATCTGAACCATTAGCAACACCGGAACAAACCACTGCTGAAACTACTACTTCAGAACCATCAACAACACTGGGATCGACCACTGTTGAAAGTACATCAGAACCAACCACTGCTGAAACTTCAACACTGGAACCAACCACTGCTGAAAGTACGGCATCAGAACCAACCACAGCGGAATCATCAACTGTAGAACCATCAACTACACCAGAATCAACCACTGAAGGAACTACGACTTCGGAAACATCAAAAACAACAGAACCAACCACATCGGAAACTACTACTTTAGAACAATCAACTACACCAGAACCAACCACAACTGAAACTACAAGTCTGGAACCAACCACTGCTGGAAGTACAACGTCAGAACCAACCACAGCGGAAACAACTACTATAGAACCATCAACCACATTGGAACAAACCACTTCTGAAAGTACGACATCAAAACCAACCACAGCGGAAACTACTGCTTTAGAACCATCAACCACACTGGAATCAACCACTGCTGAAAGTACGACATCAGAACCAACCACAGCGGAATCATCAACAGTAGAACCATCAACAACACCAGAATCAACCACTGAAGAAACTACGACTTCGGAAACATCAAAAACAACAGAATCAACCACATCGGAAACTACTACGATAGAACCATCAACCACATTGGAACAAACCACTTCTGAAAGTACGGCATCAAAACCAACCACAGCTGAAACTACCGCTTTAGAACCATCAACCACACTGGAACCAACCTCGACTGAAAGTTCAACATCAGAATCAACGATTATCAAAAGTACTACATCAGAACCAAACACTGCAAATACTACACCAGAATCAACCACTGCTAAAACTACTACTTCACAACCATCAACAGCACCAGAACCAACCACTGTGGAAACTACAACACCAGAACCAACCACGGTTCAAAGTTCTACATCACAATCAACCACTGTTGAAACGTCTACTAAAGAGGACTCAACAACCCGAGAACTAACTACTGTGGAGATTACGACTTTAGAACCATCAACAACACTGGAACAAACAACTTCTGAAAGATTGACATCAGAACCAACCGCTGAAAAAATTACTACTTCTGAACCATCAACAACACTGGAGCAAACCACTACAGAAAGTACGACATCAGAACCAACCACAACAGAAACTACTACTTTAGAACAGTCAACCACACTGGAAACAACCACAGCTGAAACGACAACACTGGAACCAAACACTGCTGAAATTACAACATCAGAACCAACCACTGCTGAAATTTCTACTTCGGAACCATTGACAACACCGGAACAAACCACAACTGAAAGTACTACATTAGAACCAACCACGGCTGAAATGACCACATCTGAACCATTAGCAACACCGGAACAAACCACTGCTGAAACTACTACTTCAGAACCATCAACAACACTGGGATCGACCACTGTTGAAAGTACATCAGAACCAACCACAGCTGAAACTTCAACACTGGAACCAACCACTGCTGAAAGTACGGCATCAGAGCCAACCACAGCGGAATCATCAACTGTAGAACCATCAACTACACCAGAATCAACCACTGAAGGAACTACGACTTCGGAAACATCAAAAACAACAGAACCAACCACATCGGAAACTAGTACTTTAGGACAATCAACTACACCAGAACCAACCACAACTGAAACTACAAGTCTAGAACCAACCACTGCTGGAAGTACAACGTCAGAGCCAACCACAGCGGAAACTACTGCTTTAGAACCATCAACCACACTGGAATCAACCACTGCTGAAAATACAACATCAGAACCAACCACAGCGGAATCATCAACTGTAGAACAATCAACAACACTGGAATCAACTACTGAAGAAACTACGACTGCGGAAACATCAAAAACAACAGAACCAACCACATCGGAAACTACTACTTTAGAACAATCAACTACACCAGAACCAACCACAACTGAAACTACAAGTCTGGAACCAACCACTGCTGGAAGTACAACGTCAGAACCAACCACAGCGGAAACAACTACTATAGAACCATCAACCACATTGGAACAAACCACTTCTGAAAGTACGACATCAAAACCAACCACAGCGGAAACTACTGCTTTAGAACCATCAACCACACTGGAATCAACCACTGCTGAAAGTACGACATCAGAACCAACCACAGCGGAATCATCAACAGTAGAACCATCAACAACACCAGAATCAACCACTGAAGAAACTACGACTTCGGAAACATCAAAAACAACAGAATCAACCACATCGGAAACTACTACGATAGAACCATCAACCACATTGGAACAAACCACTTCTGAAAGTACGGCATCAAAACCAACCACAGCTGAAACTACCGCTTTAGAACCATCAACCACACTGGAACCAACCTCGACTGAAAGTTCAACATCAGAATCAACGATTATCAAAAGTACTACATCAGAACCAAACACTGCAAATACTACACCAGAATCAACCACTGCTAAAACTACTACTTCACAACCATCAACAGCACCAGAACCAACCACTGTGGAAACTACAACACCAGAACCAACCACGGTTCAAAGTTCTACATCACAATCAACCACTGTTGAAACGTCTACTAAAGAGGACTCAACAACCCGAGAACCAACTACTGTGGAGATTACGACTTTAGAACCATCAACAACACCAGAACCAGTCACTGTTGAAACTACTACAACAGAACCAACCACTGAAGAAACTACTGTAGAACCATCAACAACACAGCAATCAACCACTGACAAAACTGCTACGTCACAACCATCAATAACACCAGAACCAACCACTGCTGAAAGTACGACATCAGAATCAACTACTGCTGAAACTACAAGACCGGAACAAACCACGGATGAAGATACTACATTAGAACCAACCACTGCTGAAAGTACGACATCAGAACCAACCACGGCGGAAACTACTACATCAGAACCACCAACCACACTGGAACCCAGCACAGCTGAAACTACAACACTTGAGCCAACCACTGCTGAAATTACTACATCAGAACCAGCCACTGCGGAAACTACTACTTTAGAACCATCAATCACACTGGAACCAAGTACTGATGATGGTACGACATCAGAAATGACAACACCACCAGAAGCCACCGCTGCTGAAAATACTACACTGGTACCAACCACAGCTGAAAGTACAACATCAGAACCAACCACAGCAGAATCATCAACTGTAGAACCATTAACAACACCAGAATCAACCACTGAAGAAACAACGACTTCGGAAACATCAAAAACACCAGTACCAACCACATCGGTAACTACTACTTTAGAACCATCAACTACACCAGAACCAACCACAATTGAAACTACAAGTCTGGAGCCAACCACTGCTGAAAGTACAACGTCAGAACCAACCACAACGGAAACTACTACTTCAGAACCATCAACCACACTGGAACCAACCGCTACAGAAAGTACGACATCAGAACCAACCACAGCGGAAACTACTACTTTAGAACCATCAGCCACACAGGAACCAACCACTGCTGAAAGTACGACATCAGAACCAACCACAGGGGAAACTACTACATCAGAACCATCAACCACAGTGGAACCCAGCACAGCTGAAACTACGACACTGGAACCAACCACTGCTAAAAGTACGACATCAGAACCAATCACAGTGGAAATTACTACTTCTGAACCATTAGCAACACCAGAACAAACCACTACTGAAACTACAAGTGTGGAACCAACCACTGCTCAAAGTACAACGTCAGAACCAACCACAGCGGAAACTACTACTTCAGAACCATCAACCACACTGGAACCAACCACTCCCGACCGTACAACATCAGAATCAACTCTTGCAGAAATTACTACTTCTGAACCATCAACAACACCGGAACAAACCACTGTGGAAACTACAACACCGAAAACAACCACTGACAAAAGTATGACATCGGAACCAACCACAGTGGACACTACTACTTTAGAACAATCAACCACACTGGAAGCAACCACTTCTGAAAATACTACATCAGAACAAACCACAGCGGAAACTGCTACTATAGAACCATCAACCACATTGGAACAAACCACTTCTGAAAGTACGGCATCAACACCAACCACAGCTGAAACTACTGCTTTAGAACCATCACCCACACTGGAACCAACCACTGCTGAAAGTACGACATCAGAACCAACCACAGCGGAATCATCAACTGTAGAACCATCAACAACACCAGAATCAACCACTGAAGAAACTACGACTTCGGAAACATCAAAAACAACAGAAACAACCGCATCGGTAACTACTACTTTAGAACAATCAACTGCACCAGAACCAACCACAACTGAAACTACAAGTCTGGAACCAACCACTGCTGAAAGTACAACGTCAGAACCAACCACAGCGGAAACTACTACTTTAGAACCATCAACCACCCTGGAATCAACCACTGCTGAAAGTACGACATCAGAACCAACCACAGCGGAATCATCAACTGTAGAACCATCAACAACACCAGAATCAACTACTGCAGAAACTACGACTTCAGAAACATCAAAAACAACAGAACCAACCACATCGGAAACTACTACTTTAGAACAATCAACTACACCAGAACCAACCACAACTGAAACTACAAGTCTGGAACCAACCACTGCTGGAAGTACAACGTCAGAGCCAACCACAGCAGAAACTACTACTATAAAACCATCAACCACATTGGAACAAACCACTTCTGAAAGTACGACATCAGAACCAACCACTGCTGAAACTACTACTTTAGAACCATCAATCACACTGGAACCAAGTACTGGTGATGGTACGACATCAGAAATGACAACACCACCAGAAGCCACCGCTGCTGAAAATACTACACTGGTACCAACCACAGCTGAAAGTACAACATCAGAACCAACCACAGCAGAATCATCAACTGTAGAACCATCAACAACACCAGAATCAACCACTGAAGAAACAACGACTTCGGAAACATCAACTACACCAGAACCAACCACAATTGAAACTACAAGTCTGGAGCCAACCACTACTGAAAGTACAACGTCAGAACCAACCACAGCGGAAACTACTACTTCAGAACCATCAACCACACTGGAACCAACCTCTACTGAAAGTACGACATCAGAGCCAACCACAGCGGAAACTGCTACTATAAAACCACCAACCACACTAGAACCCAGCACAGCTAAAACTACAACACTGGAACCAACCACTGCTGAAAGTACGACATCAGAACCAACCACAGTGCAAATTACTACTTCTGAACCATTAGCAACACCGGAACAAACCACTACTGAAACTACAAGTGTGGAACGATCAACAACACCAGACTCAACTACTGAAGAAACTACTACTTCAGAACCATCAACAACACCGGAACGAACCACAATTGAAACTACAAGTCTGGAACCAACCACTGCTGAAAGTACAACGTCAGAACCAACCACAGCGGAAACTACTACTTCTGAACCATCAACAACACCGGAACAAACCACTGTGGAAACTACAACACCGAAAGCAACCACTGATAAAAGTATGACATCGGAACCAACCACAGTGGAAACTACTACTTTAGAACCATCAACCACACTGGAAGCAACCATTTCTGAAAATACTACATCAGAACCAACCACAGCGGAAACTACTACTTTAGAACCATCAGCCACACAGGAACCAACCACTGCTGAAAGTACGACATCAGAACCAACCACAGCGGAAACTACTACATCAGAACCACCAACCACACTGGAACCCAGCACAGCTGAAACTACAAATGTGGAACCAACCACTGCTGAAAGTACAACGTCAGAACCAACCACAGCGGAAACTACTACTTTAGAAGTGGAGATTACGACTTTAGAACCATCAACAACACCAGAACCAGTCACTGTTGAAACTACTACAACAGAACCAACCACTGAAGAAACTACTGTAAAACCATCAACAACACAGCAATCAACCACTGACAAAACTGCTACGTCACAACCATCAATTACACCAGAACCAACCACTGCTGAAAGTACGACATCAGAACCAACCACTGCTGAAATTACTACATCAGAACCAAGCACTGCAGAAACGACTGCAGTCGAACCATCAACAACGCAAGAATCAACCACTGAAAAAACGACTACTACAGAACCATCAACTACACCACAATCAACCATTGTTAAAATTACGACATCAGTACCAACCACTGCCGAAACTACTACTTTAGAACCATCAATCACACTGGAACCAAGTACTGGTGATGGTACGACATCAGAAATGACAACTCCACCAGAAGCCACCGCTGCTGAAAATACTACACTGGTACCAACCACTGCTGAAAGTACAACATCAGAACCAACCACAGCGGAATCATCAACCGTAGAACCATCAACCACACTGGAACCAACCACTCCCGACCGTACGACATCAGAATCAACTCTTGCAGAAATTACTACTTCTGAACCATCAACAACATCGGAACAAACCACTGTGGAAACTACAACACCGAAACCAACCACTGATAAAAGTATGACATCGGAACCAACCATAGTGGAAACTACTACTTTAGAACCATCAACCACACTGGAACCAACCACTGCTGAAAGAACGACATCAGAACCAACCACAGCGGAATCATCAACTGTAGAACCATCAACAACACCAGAATCAACCACTGAAGGAACTACGACTTCGGAAACATCAAAAACAACAGAACCAACCACAGCGGAAACTACTACTTTAGAACAATCAACTACACCAGAACCAACCACAATTGAAACTACAAGTCTGGAACCAACCACTGCTGAAAGTACAACGTCAGAACCAACCACAGCGAAAACTACTACGATAGAACCATCAACCACATTGGAACCAACCACTTCTGAAAGTACGGCATCAAAACCAACCACAGCTGAAACTACTGCTTTAGAACCATCAACCACACTGGAATCAACCACTGCTGAAAGTACGACATCAGAACCAACCACAGCGGAATCATTAACTGTAGAACCATCAACAACACCAGAATCAACCACTGAAGGAACTACGACTTCGGAAACATCAAAAACAACAGAACCAACCACAGCGGAAACTACTACTTTAGAACATTCAACTACACCAGAACCAACCACAATTGAAACTACAAGTCTGGAGCCAACCACGGCTGGAAGTCCAACGTCAGAGCCAACCACAGCGGAAACTACTACGATAGAACCATCAACCACATTGGAACAAACCACTTCTGAAAGTACGGCATCAAAACCAACCACAGCTGAAACTACTGCTTTAGAACCATCAACCACACTGGAATCAACCACTGCTGAAAGTACAACATCAGAACCAACCACAGCGGAATCATCAACTGTAGAACCATCAACAACACCGGAATCAACTACTGAAGAAACTACGACTTCGGAAACATCAAAAACAACAGAACCAACCACATCGGAAACTACTACTTTAGAACAATCAACTACACCAGAACCAACCACAACTGAAGCTACAAGTCTGGAACCAACCACTGCTGAAAGTACAACGTCAGAACCAACCACAGCGGAAACTACTACGATAGAACCATCTACCACATTGGAACAAACCACTTTTGAAAGTACGGCATCAAAACCAACCACAGCTGAAACTACTGCTTTAGAACCATCAACCACACTGGAATCAACCACTGCTGAAAGTACGACATCAGAACCAACCCCAGCGGAATCATCAACTGTAGAACCATCAACAACACTGGAATCAACTACTGAAGAAACAACGACTGTGGAAACATCAAAAACAACAGAACCAACCACATCGGAAACTACTACTTTAGAACAATCAACTACACCAGAACCAACCACAACTGAAACTACAAGTCTGGAACCAACCACTGCTGAAAGTACAACATCAGAACCAACCACAGCGGAAACTACTACAATAGAACCATCAACCACATTGGAACAAACCACTTCTGAAAGTACGGCATCAAAACCAACCACAGCTGAAAGTACCGCTTTAGAACGATCAACCACACTGGAACCAACCTCGACTGAAAGTACTACATCAAAATCAACGATTATCAAAAGTACTACATCAGAACCAAACACTGCAAATACTACACCAGAATCAACCACTGCTAAAACTACTACTTCACAACCATCAACAGCACCAGAACCAACCACTGTGGAAACTACAACACCAGAACCAACCACGGTTCAAAGTTCTACATCACAATCAACCACTGTTGAAACGTCTACTAAGGAACACTCAACAACCCGAGAACCAACTACTGTGGAGATTACGACTTTAGAACCATCAACAACACCAGAACCAGCCACTGTTGAAACTACTACAAAAGAACCAACCACTGAAGAAACTACTGTAGAACCATCAACAACACAGCAATCAACCACTGACAAAACTGCTACGTCACAACCATCAATAACACCAGAACCAACCACTGCTGAAAGTAGGACATCAGAATCAACCACAGCGGAAACTACTACATCAGAACCACCAACCACACTGGAACCCAGCACAGCTGAAACTACAACACTTGAGCCAACCACTGCTGAAATTACTACATCAGAACCAACCACTGCGGAAACGACTGCAGTCGAACCATCAACAACGCAAGAATCAGCCACTGAAGAAACGACTACTACAGAACCATCAACTACACCACAATCAACCATTGGTAAAATTACGACATCAGTACCAACCACTGCCGAAACTACTACTTTAGAACCATCAATCACACTGGAACCAAGTACTGGTGATGGTACGACATCAGAAATGACACCACCACCAGAAGCCACCGCTGCTGAAAATACTACACTGGTACCAACCACTGCTGAAAGTACAACATTAGAACCAACCACAGCGGAATCATCAACTGTAGAACCATCAACAACACCAGAATCAACCACTGAAGAAACAACGACTTCAGAAACATCAAAAACACCAGTACCAACCACATCGGTAACTACTACTTTAGAACCAACAACTACACCAGAACCAACCACAATTGAAACTACAAGTCTGGAGCCAACCACTGCTGAAAGTACAACGTCAGAACCAACCACAGCGGAAACTGCTACGATAGAACCACCAACCACACTAGAACCCAGCACAGCTAAAACTACAACACTGGAACCAACCACTGCTGAAAGTATGACATCAGAACCAACCACAGTGGAAATTACTACTTCTGAACCATTAGCAACACCGGAACAAACCACTACTGAAACTACAAGTGTGGAACCATCAACAACACCAGACTCAACTACTGAAGAAACTACTACTTCAGAACCATCAAGAACACCGGAACAAACCACAATTGAAACTACAAGTCTGGAACCAACCACTGCTGAAAGTACAACGTCAGAACCAACCACAGCGGAAACTACTACTTCAGAACCATCAACCACACTGGAACCAACCACTCCCGACCGTACGACATCAGAATCGACTCTTGCAGAAATTACTACTTCTGAACCATCAACAACACCGGAACAAACCACTGTGGAAACTACAACACCGAAACCAACCACTGATAAAAGTATGACATCGGAACCAACCCCAGTGGAAACTACTACTTTAGAACCATCAACCACACTGGAAACAACCACTTCTGAAAATACTACATCAGAACAAACCACAGCGGAAACTGCTACTATAGAACAATCAACCACATTGGAACAAACCACTTCTGAAAGTACGGCATCAAAACCAACCACAGGAGAAACTACTGCTTTAGAACAATCAACCACACTGGAATCAACCACTGCTGAAAGTACGACATCAGAACCAACCACAGCGGAATCATCAACTGTAGAACCATCAACAACACCAGAATCAACCACTGAAGAAACTACGACTTCGGAAACATCAAAAACAACAGAACCAACCACAGCAGAAACTACCGCTTTAGAACCATCAACCACACTGGAACCAACCTCGACTGAAAGTACTACTTCAGAATCAGCGATTATCAAAAGTACTACATCAGAACCAAACACTGCAAATACTACACCAGAATCAACCACTGCTAAAACTACTACTTCACAACCATCAACAGCACCAGAACCAACCACTGTGGAAACTACAACACCAGAACTAACCACGGTTCAAAGTTCTACATCACAATCAACCCCTGTTGAAACGTCTACTAAAGAACACTCAACAACCCGAGAACCAACTACTGTGGAGATTACGACTTTAGAACCATCAACAACACCAGAACCAACCACTGCTGAAACTACTACACGAAATCCATCAACAACACCAACCACAGCCGAATCTACAACACTGGAACCAACCTCGACTGAAAGTACTACATCAGAACCAAACACTGCAAATACTACACCAGAAACAACCACTGTTAAAACTACTACTTCACAACCATCAACAGCACCAGAACCAACCACTGTGGAAACTACAACACCAGAACCAACCACGGTTCGAAGTTCTACATCACAATCAACCACTGTTGAAACGTCTACTAAAGAACACTCAACAACCCGAGAACCAACTACTGTGGAGATTACGACTTTAGAACCATCAACAACACCAGAACCAGCCACTGTTGAAACTACTACAACAGAACCAACCACTGAAGAAACTACTGTAGAACCATCAACAACACAGCAATCAACCATTGACAAAACTGCTACGTCACAACGATCAATAACACCAGAACCAACCACCGCTGAAACTACTACACTAAATCCATCAACAACACCATCAACCACTGCAGAGTCTACAACACCAGAGCCAACCTCGGCTGAAAGTACCACATCAGAATCAACCACCGTTGAAAGTACGACGTCACAACCAACTACTGCGGAAACTGCTTCTTCACAACCATCAATAACACCAAAACCAACTGATGAAACTACATCAAAACCAACCACTACCAATACTACAACACCAGAACTGACCACAGTGGATACAACCCCTTTGGAACCAACAACAACACCAGAATCAACAACTGCAGAATATACTATATCAGAACAAACTACCACGAGAACTACTACTTTGGAACCGACAACAACGGAACAAACCACTCAGGAAAATGCTACTTCACAACCATCATTAACACTGAAACCAACCACTGCAGAAACTTCTACAACTGAACCAACCACAGCGGAAACTGCTACACTAAATCCATCCAGAACACCAGAACCAACCACTGCAGAAACTACCACACCGGGACCAACCACAGAGGAAAATGCTTCTTCGCAACCCTCAATAACACTGGAACCAACCACTGCTGAAACTACGACACGAAATCCATCAACAACACCAACCACAGCCGAATCTACAACACCGGAACCAACCTCGACTGAAAGTACTACTTCAGAATCAACCATTATCAAAAGTACTATATCAGAACCAATCACTGCAAATACTACAGCAGAATCAACCACTGTTAAAACCACTACTTCACAACCATCAACAGCACCGGAACCAACCACTGCTGAATCTAAAACATCGGAACCAACCTCGGCTGAAAGTACTACATCACAATCAACCACTGTTGAAAGCAGTACATCACAACCAACCACTGCGGAAACTGCTTCTTCACAACCATCAATAACACCGGAACCAACCACTGCTGAATCTAAAACAAAGGAACCAACCTCGGCTGAAAGTACTACATCACAACCAACAACTGCAGAAACTACATCAGAACCCACCACGACCCAAACTACAACACCGGAACCAACCACAGTGGATACTACCACTTTGAAACCAATCACTGCTGAAACTACTACACTAAATCCATCAACAACACCATCAACCACTGCAGAGTCTACAACACCAGAGCCAACCTCGGCTGAAAGTACCACATCAGAATCAACCACCGTTGAAAGTACGACGTCACAACCAACTACTGCGGAAACTGCTTCTTCACAACCATCAATAACACCAAAACCAACTGATGAAACTACATCAGAACCAACCACTACCAATACTACAACACCAGAACTGACCACAGTGGATACAACCCCTTTGGAACCAACAACAACACCAGAATCAACAACTGCAGAATATACTATATCAGAACAAACTACCACGAGAACTACTACTTTGGAACCGACAACAACGGAACAAACCACTCAGGAAAATGCTACTTCACAACCATCATTAACACTGAAACCAACCACTGCAGAAACTTCTACAACTGAACCAACCACAGCAGAAACTGCTACACTAAATCCATCCAGAACACCAGAACCAACCACTGCAGAAACTACCACACCGGGACCAACCACAGAGGCAAATGCTTCTTCGCAACCCTCAATAACACTGGAACCAACCACTGCTGAAACTATGACACGAAATCCATCAACAACACCAACCACAGCCGAATCTACAACACCGGAACCAACCTCGACTGAAAGTACTACATCAGAATCAACCATTATCAAAAGTACTATATCAGAACCAATCACTGCAAATACTACAGCAGAATCAACCACTGTTAAAACCACTACTTCACAACCATCAACAGCACCGGAACCAACCACTGCTGAATCTAAAACATCGGAACCAACCTCGGCTGAAAGTACTACATCACAATCAACCACTGTTGAAAGCAGTACATCACAACCAACCACTGCGGAAACTGCTTCTTCACAACCATCAATAACACCGGAACCAACCACTGCTGAATCTAAAACAAAGGAACCAACCTCGGCTGAAAGTACTACATCACAACCAACAACTGCAGAAACTACATCAGAACCCACCACGACCCAAACTACAACACCGGAACCAACCACAGTGGATACTACCACTTTGAAACCAACCACTGCTGAAACTACTACACTAAATCCATCAACAACACCATCAACCACTGCAGAGTCTACAACACCAGAGCCAACCTCGGCTGAAAGTACCACATCAGAATCAACCACCGTTGAAAGTACGACGTCACAACCAACTACTGCGGAAACTGCTTCTTCACAACCATCAATAACACCAAAACCAACTGATGAAACTACATCAAAACCAACCACTACCAATACTACAACACCAGAACTGACCACAGTGGATACAACCCCTTTGGAACCAACAACAACACCAGAATCAACAACTGCAGAATATACTATATCAGAACAAACTACCACGAGAACTACTACTTTGGAACCGACAACAACGGAACAAACCACTCAGGAAAATGCTACTTCACAACCATCATTAACACTGAAACCAACCACTGCAGAAACTTCTACAACTGAACCAACCACAGCAGAAACTGCTACACTAAATCCATCCAGAACACCAGAACCAACCACTGCAGAAACTACCACACCGGGACCAACCACAGAGGAAAATGCTTCTTCGCAACCCTCAATAACACTGGAACCAACCACTGCTGAAACTACGACACGAAATCCATCAACAACACCAACCACAGCCGAATCTACAACACCGGAACCAACCTCGACTGAAAGTACTACATCAGAATCAACCATTATCAAAAGTACTATATCAGAACCAATCACTGCAAATACTACAGCAGAATCAACCACTGTTAAAACCACTACTTCACAACCATCAACAGCACCGGAACCAACCACTGCTGAATCTAAAACATCGGAACCAACCTCGGCTGAAAGTACTACATCACAATCAACCACTGTTGAAAGCAGTACATCACAACCAACCACTGCGGAAACTGCTTCTTCACAACCATCAATAACACCGGAACCAACCACTGCTGAATCTAAAACAAAGGAACCAACCTCGGCTGAAAGTACTACATCACAACCAACAACTGCAGAAACTACATCAGAACCCACCACGACCCAAACTACAACACCGGAACCAACCACAGTGGATACTACCACATTGAAACCAACCACTGCTGAAACTACTACACTAAATCCATCAACAACACCATCAACCACTGCAGAGTCTACAACACCAGAGCCAACCTCGGCTGAAAGTACCACATCAGAATCAACCACCGTTGAAAGTACGACGTCACAACCAACAACTGCGGAAACTGCTTCTTCACAACCATCAATAACACCAAAACCAACTGATGAAACTACATCAAAACCAACCACTACCAATACTACAACACCAGAACTGACCACAGTGGATACAACCCCTTTGGAACCAACAACAACACCAGAATCAACAACTGCAGAATATACTATATCAGAACAAACTACCACGAGAACTACTACTTTGGAACCGACAACAACGGAACAAACCACTCAGGAAAATGCTACTTCACAACCATCATTAACACTGAAACCAACCACTGCAGAAACTTCTACAACTGAACCAACCACAGCAGAAACTGCTACACTAAATCCATCCAGAACACCAGAACCAACCACTGCAGAAACTACCACACCGGGACCAACCACAGAGGAAAATGCTTCTTCGCAACCCTCAATAACACTGGAACCAACCACTGCTGAAACTACGACACGAAATCCATCAACAACACCAACCACAGCCGAATCTACAACACCGGAACCAACCTCGACTGAAAGTACTACATCAGAATCAACCATTATCAAAAGTACTATATCAGAACCAATCACTGCAAATACTACAGCAGAATCAACCTCTGTTAAAACCACTACTTCACAACCATCAACAGCACCGGAACCAACCACTGCTGAATCTAAAACATCGGAACCAACCTCGGCTGAAAGTACTACATCACAATCAACCACTGTTGAAAGCAGTACATCACAACCAACCACTGCGGAAACTGCTTCTTCACAACCATCAATAACACCGGAACCAACCACTGCTGAATCTAAAACAAAGGAACCAACCTCGGCTGAAAGTACTACATCACAACCAACAACTGCAGAAACTACATCAGAACCCACCACGACCCAAACTACAACACCGGAACCAACCACAGTGGATACTACCACTTTGAAACCAACCACTGCTGAAACTACTACACTAAATCCATCAACAACACCATCAACCACTGCAGAGTCTACAACACCAGAGCCAACCTCGGCTGAAAGTACCACATCAGAATCAACCACCGTTGAAAGTACGACGTCACAACCAACCACTGCGGAAACTGCTTCTTCACAACCATCAATAACACCAAAACCAACTGATGAAACTACATCAAAACCAACCACTACCAATACTACAACACCAGAACTGACCACAGTGGATACAACCCCTTTGGAACCAACAACAACACCAGAATCAACAACTGCAGAATATACTATATCAGAACAAACTACCACGAGAACTACTACTTTGGAACCGACAACAACGGAACAAACCACTCAGGAAAATGCTACTTCACAACCATCATTAACACTGAAACCAACCACTGCAGAAACTTCTACAACTGAACCAACCACAGCAGAAACTGCTACACTAAATCCATCCAGAACACCAGAACCAACCACTGCAGAAACTACCACACCGGGACCAACCACAGAGGAAAATGCTTCTTCGCACCCCTCAATAACACTGGAACCAACCACTGCTGAAACTATGACACGAAATCCATCAACAACACCAACCACAGCCGAATCTACAACACCGGAACCAACCTCGACTGAAAGTACTACTTCAGAATCAACCATTATCAAAAGTACTATATCAGAACCAATCACTGCAAATACTACAGCAGAATCAACCACTGTTAAAACCACTACTTCACAACCATCAACAGCACCGGAACCAACCACTGCTGAATCTAAAACATCGGAACCAACCTCGGCTGAAAGTACCACATCACAATCAACCACTGTTGAAAGCAGTACATCACAACCAACCACTGCGGAAACTGCTTCTTCACAACCACCAATAACACCGGAACCAACCACTGCTGAATCTAAAACAAAGGAACCAACCTCGGCTGAAAGTACTACATCACAACCAACAACTGCAGAAACTACATCAGAACCCACCACGACCCAAACTACAACACCGGAACCAACCACAGTGGATACTACCACTTTGAAACCAACCACTGCTGAAACTACTACACTAAATCCATCAACAACACCATCAACCACTGCAGAGTCTACAACACCAGAGCCAACCTCGGCTGAAAGTACCACATCAGAATCAACCACCGTTGAAAGTACGACGTCACAACCAACTACTGCGGAAACTGCTTCTTCACAACCATCAATAACACCAAAACCAACTGATGAAACTACATCAAAACCAACCACTACCAATACTACAACACCAGAACTGACCACAGTGGATACAACCCCTTTGGAACCAACAACAACACCAGAATCAACAACTGCAGAATATACTATATCAGAACAAACTACCACGAGAACTACTACTTTGGAACCGACAACAACGGAACAAACCACTCAGGAAAATGCTACTTCACAACCATCATTAACACTGAAACCAACCACTGCAGAAACTTCTACAACTGAACCAACCACAGCAGAAACTGCTACACGAAATCCATCCAGAACACCAGAACCAACCACTGCAGAAACTACCACACCGGGACCAACCACAGAGGAAAATGCTTCTTCGCAACCCTCAATAACACTGGAACCAACCACTGCTGAAACTACGACACGAAATCCATCAACAACACCAACCACAGCCGAATCTACAACACCGGAACCAACCTCGACTGAAAGTACTACATCAGAATCAACCATTATCAAAAGTACTATATCAGAACCAATCACTGCAAATACTACAGCAGAATCAACCACTGTTAAAACCACTACTTCACAACCATCAACAGCACCGGAACCAACCACTGCTGAATCTAAAACATCGGAACCAACCTCGGCTGAAAGTACTACATCACAATCAACCACTGTTGAAAGCAGTACATCACAACCAACCACTGCGGAAACTGCTTCTTCACAACCATCAATAACACCGGAACCAACCACTGCTGAATCTAAAACAAAGGAACCAACCTCGGCTGAAAGTACTACATCACAACCAACAACTGCAGAAACTACATCAGAACCCACCACGACCCAAACTACAACACCGGAACCAACCACAGTGGATACTACCACTTTGAAACCAACCACTGCTGAAACTACTACACTAAATCCATCAACAACACCATCAACCACTGCAGAGTCTACAACACCAGAGCCAACCTCGGCTGAAAGTACCACATCAGAATCAACCACCGTTGAAAGTACGACGTCACAACCAACTACTGCGGAAACTGCTTCTTCACAACCATCAATAACACCAAAACCAACTGATGAAACTACATCAAAACCAACCACTACCACCAATACTACAACACCAGAACTGACCACAGTGGATACAACCCCTTTGGAACCAACAACAACACCAGAATCAACAACTGCAGAATATACTATATCAGAACAAACTACCACGAGAACTACTACTTTGGAACCGACAACAACGGAACAAACCACTCAGGAAAATGCTACTTCACAACCATCATTAACACTGAAACCAACCACTGCAGAAACTTCTACAACTGAACCAACCACAGCAGAAACTGCTACACTAAATCCATCCAGAACACCAGAACCAACCACTGCAGAAACTACCACACCGGGACCAACCACAGAGGAAAATGCTTCTTCGCAACCCTCAATAACACTGGAACCAACCACTGCTGAAACTACGACACGAAATCCATCAACAACACCAACCACAGCCGAATCTACAACACCGGAACCAACCTCGACTGAAAGTACTACATCAGAATCAACCATTATCAAAAGTACTATATCAGAACCAATCACTGCAAATACTACAGCAGAATCAACCACTGTTAAAACCACTACTTCACAACCATCAACAGCACCGGAACCAACCACTGCTGAATCTAAAACATCGGAACCAACCTCGGCTGAAAGTACCACATCACAATCAACCACTGTTGAAAGCAGTACATCACAACCAACCACTGCGGAAACTGCTTCTTCACAACCACCAATAACACCGGAACCAACCACTGCTGAATCTAAAACAAAGGAACCAACCTCGGCTGAAAGTACTACATCACAACCAACAACTGCAGAAACTACATCAGAACCCACCACGACCCAAACTACAACACCGGAACCAACCACAGTGGATACTACCACTTTGAAACCAACCACTGCTGAAACTACTACACTAAATCCATCAACAACACCATCAACCACTGCAGAGTCTACAACACCAGAGCCAACCTCGGCTGAAAGTACCACATCAGAATCAACCACCGTTGAAAGTACGACGTCACAACCAACTACTGCGGAAACTGCTTCTTCACAACCATCAATAACACCAAAACCAACTGATGAAACTACATCAAAACCAACCACTACCAATACTACAACACCAGAACTGACCACAGTGGATACAACCCCTTTGGAACCAACAACAACACCAGAATCAACAACTGCAGAATATACTATATCAGAACAAACTACCACGAGAACTACTACTTTGGAACCGACAACAACGGAACAAACCACTCAGGAAAATGCTACTTCACAACCATCATTAACACTGAAACCAACCACTGCAGAAACTTCTACAACTGAACCAACCACAGCAGAAACTGCTACACTAAATCCATCCAGAACACCAGAACCAACCACTGCAGAAACTACCACACCGGGACCAACCACAGAGGAAAATGCTTCTTCGCAACCCTCAATAACACTGGAACCAACCACTGCTGAAACTACGACACGAAATCCATCAACAACACCAACCACAGCCGAATCTACAACACCGGAACCAACCTCGACTGAAAGTACTACATCAGAATCAACCATTATCAAAAGTACTATATCAGAACCAATCACTGCAAATACTACAGCAGAATCAACCACTGTTAAAACCACTACTTCACAACCATCAACAGCACCGGAACCAACCACTGCTGAATCTAAAACATCGGAACCAACCTCGGCTGAAAGTCCCACATCACAATCAACCACTGTTGAAAGCAGTACATCACAACCAACCACTGCGGAAACTGCTTCTTCACAACCATCAATAACACCGGAACCAACCACTGCTGAATCTAAAACAAAGGAACCAACCTCGGCTGAAAGTACTACATCACAACCAACAACTGCAGAAACTACATCAGAACCCACCACGACCCAAACTACAACAACGGAACCAACCACAGTGGATACTACCACTTTGAAACCATCAATAACACCAGACCAACCAACAACTGTGGAAACAACAACAAAGGAACCAACCACTGCTGAAACTACGAAACTGCAACCAACCACGGCTGAAAGTACTACATCAGAATCAACCACCCTGGGAACTTTAGAACCAACGACACCAGAACCAACCACTGCAGAAAATACTGCATCAGATCCAACCACAGCAGAAACTGCTACTCTAAAACCATCAACAACATCAGAACCAATCACTGCGGAAACTACTACTGTCGAACCATCAACCTCTGAAAGTAATACATCAGATCAAAACACTACTCTAAAACCATCAACAACACCAGAATTTACCACTGTAGAAACTACTAATTCAGAACCATCAGTAACCACACAACCAACCACTGAAGAAACATCTACTGTAGAACCACCAACAAAATCGGAATCAACCACTGAGGCAACTACTAATTCAGAACCATCAACAACACTGGAACCTACAACAGGTGAAACTACAACACAGGAACAAACCACTGCTGAAACCAATACAACGGAAATAACTACCATTGAAACTACTACATCGCAATCAACCACAGCGGTAACCATAACTCTCCAGCCATCCATAATACCAGAAACAATGACCACTAAAACTACTGCTTTGGAAACAACAACTGACAGTAGTACTTTGGAACCAATAACTGCTGAAACAACAGCAACAAGGACTACTGAAAGTTCTACATCAAAACCAATCACTGCTGAAATTAAAACACCAGAACCAACCACTGCCAAAACTACTAGATCAGAACTAACCGCGGCTGGCACAACAGCTTTGGAAACAACGATTGCAGAAACTACTACTTTAGCACCATCATCATCACCGGAGCCAACCACTCCAGAATCTATTACTTTAGAACAATCTACAACATCAGAATCAATCTCAGCAGAAACAACCACACCGGAACCAAGCACTACAGAAACCACTACTTTATCACCAATGACACCACTACCAACAACTATGGAAACTGCAGCTTTGAAAACGACTGCTGACAGTTCCACTTTGGAACAGACAACTGCTGGAAATACTACATTAGAACCAACTATATCTGAAAACACTACATCAGCAGAAATGACTACCCGAGATCCAACCTCTTCTAAAACAACACCGCAACCAGTAACACCTGAAAGCACTACTTCTGAACCAACAACCACAGAAACTACAGCTTTGGAAATAACTACTAAGAGCACAACTTTGGAATCGACAACTGCAGACAGTAGTACAATGGAAACCAATACTACTAAAACTACTACATCAGAACAAACTACAGCTGAGAGTAGTACATCAGAACCACCTCCACCTGAACCAACCACTCTGGGAATCTCATCTGTACCAGCTACTGATGCAAGTACTACACCAGAAAGAGTTACTACTGCAATTTCACCTACGCCCTCTAGTTCTGATACTACCTCATCAGAAACAGCTTCTAATGCAAGTACTACATCAGAAGCAGCCACTGCTGGAACTACGACAGCAGGATTCATTACCTCTGGAAGGACTACATCAGAACAGATTACTGCTCAATCTACTACATCAAAACCATTTACTGCTGAATCTACCACATCAGAACCAACACCTTCTGAAACTACTGCATTTTCCAGAACAACAGTTGAAGCCACTACATTTCAACCAACCGCGATATCGGTGTCAACGACATCTAAAAGTACTCTGTCCAAGCCCCCTACTTCTGATTCACCAGGATCAACACCGTCTGAGATTTCCACACCAGAGAGTTCCTCTTCTAAAACCACTCAGCCTAATGTTACTCCAGCTGTGACCACTCCTCCTGTAGTCACTCCCTCTCAAACTACTACCCCTGTAGTCACTCCAAGGACCACTCTTTCGACCACCATTCCTTCTGTAGTGTGTCTGAACGGAGGAACTTTGAATGGAGAGAACTGTTTGTGTCCACCTGGATTCTCTGGGCGCATCTGTGAATTTGTGGTAGAAATTCAGCCAGGTAAACAAGCATGTTCGCAACTCCTCCATATTTTAATTTGCCTGTCTTCATTCCTCTTTCTTTTCCACCCCACTGGCCCATCGTGGTTTGCAACAGGAAGTCAGTCTCCTCCACATTAACCTTTCTTGTGCATCCTCCTAAGTATTAACCTTCACGTCTATCCAACCCATCCTTTCATATTGTTCTGTCTGGGTTGTCTTCTTCTACTGCTTTTACCCAGTAATTGTCGTGTTCCCTGTCTCTCCCCCTCCACACGGCCACAACCACCTAAGTCTGGCATCCCTAAAGTTGTTCTCACACTTCTCACACTTCTCCATGAGCAGTACCTCTGACTCACTGTCGTCCTTCCTGGTCTCTTCCTACATTTTCCAAAACTAGAAACAAACATTGTTGTAAGAACAGCCACAAACTTCAAAAGAAGCACAAACAAAGTAAACCAAAAATACTGAAAATATTAACATCAAAGTTACATCAACACCGCGTGATCAAAGAAAGAGAAGCATGTCTCCTGCTGGCCAGTTCTGCGCCTCTATTGCTCCCATTTAATGATCATAATAACAAAAAGTCCATTTTGGCAATATTCAGAGTTGCCCTAGCTGACAGGGACAAAAGTGACTGAGATTCCGCCTCAGATGATTCCCAGCAGATCATTTTATCGAAAAAATTGTTGCATTTGGAGTTACAACAGACTAGGGCTGTAGTAAAATCATTTTCTCCATGAACAATTAGGCGTGAGCAAGATATGCATGGCTATAATCCAATAGTGGGCAACGAAACCGGCCTGAACAAGGAAGGTTCTTTTGTTATTATTGAAAATGACTGTGTCTGTGCACTCGCCAAGGTTCAACGGCCTGTTTTGGTTGTGGGAAAGCCTTGGGTTTTGCCACCGGTAAAGACATGGGAGCCACGGAACACTCAAGCACACCTGCATTGTGCAAAGAAACGAGAGCTAACATAAGTGTAGATGAGCGTTCTAGAGGTTGTCAGTCGAATGCAGTGAGTGAATTCCTTGTATGTGTGAGTGAGGAAGACAAGACCAGATAATGAATGACGAAAGAGAGTTGAAATTTCGTTGATGCAAAAGTCTTCCATCACTAGTCTCCACTGAAGGGAGCTGCAACTCAGAGGTCAGAAGAGCCACATTTGGCTTCGGAGCAAGTGGCTGCCAACCACTGCTCTAAACTATGCATCATGGCAGGTCTCACTGGTGTCCTTTAAAGCAAAGTTGGATCCACCAGATCCAACACCGGCAGCGTTCTCCTCTTCGCCTCTCAGAATCGGTCGATCCAGACAGCTTCTTCCCCTCGGCCGTCAGACTGTTGAGTTTGTGATCAGTCTTTGTTGTTTGTGGGTTATTTTATTTTATTTTGTTGATAGCTGTTTATTCCGAAGCACTTTCCTAGTTGGTGGGATCCCCACTGACCATGGCAATAAACTTGATTCTGATTCTGATTTTGCATGTCAGATTCAAAACTCTTCAACTTGTGCATTTTCAAAACCTCTACACCTTTGTCATCTTCAACATTCCTCCTGCCTCTCTCATTTACTTGCATGTATTCTGTCATAGTTCTACCATGATTCCTGGACATTCCTGTCAAAACTCACCCCCCAATTCATTCATATCTCATGAACCCGTTTTCATTTTCATTGTCCATTCCAGCAACACTAAACGCAACCGTCCGGGTCAGTCTGGTGGTCGAAGACAAGTATGACGAGCGTTATGACGACACGTCCTCAATGCAGTACAAAGCCTTTGTCGGCAACTTCACTCATCTGGTACACGCTGTCAATTGTGGATTGTTCTTCTCTCTTGGCACAGCTTGGCAATTTGACTTTTTGTGACCATTTCAGATGGAGATTTATTACAGGAGCACCAACATTTCCTATTTTAAAACATTAGAGGTCACCAGCGTCAGGTAATGGATTTTTATCTGCCAATAATCCTGGTCACATCACAGCCGCAGGACCATTGACATTGTCTCTTCTTTTTCATGACACTGACAGCCCTGGTTATCTTCCGATCCGTCTGTCAGGCAACATTTTGGCTGCGGTAAGGGAATTCATTCTCCAGCATGATGACTGATGCACTATAACTGGATGTCAATGTGATGATTCTAGGTGAGAATGGAAGCCCAGGTCATGGCTGCCACCAGTCGCCCACCAGCTCCTGTCGCTGGGTAATGATCATAGATTGTGAAAACTAATTTGTCTAATATTCTTACTCAGAAAATGCTTGCTTAGTTTTCAGTTTTTTTTGGCAGGAGGGGGATATATGTTTGTCACGTGTGAACAAAAATTACATTCAATTCCTGCATTCTTTTCCTGCAAAAATTATATATATATACATATATACATACATATACATATATATATATATATATATATATATATATATATATATATATATATATATATATAGTCAGTTGGAAGACATATTTAGAAATGGCATTTAAAGTGTCTGATAAATTTCTTGATTTTTTTTCCAACCCTAGTGTGAACGTCACCCACGACGTTGTGTTGGAGATTCCCAACAACAGCTCCTTTGTGGAAGAGTATCTGACGGACGCTGACTCAGTCATCATTGCTGTTAATCAGCTGTACAACTGTACAAAAAGTATGACCACAATGTCACAATGTCATGTCATGTGCTCAATAACTATTGGCTCTTCATGTTGTATCTTGATTTTTTTGTCGCTTGCAGGTTGTCCATTCAACGTCACAGGTGAACCTACCTTCGATGTCGACAGTGAAGAGGAGCTTTTGAATAACCGTGGGTTTGCCTGTCGAATATCACCAGTTTTGCTCCAGAGCAGATTTCCTCTTATTTCTGAAGGAGCCGCTTTTATCATCATGTAGACGTTGAATTTTCCTGCAAGTGAATGCTATTGTTAGATCTCAAAGATCATTCTCACAGAGCCAATCCAGCACGAATAACGACCAGAGTACTTCGAACGTACAGAATGTGGACACAGGATTTGGTTCACTTCAAACCATGAAAGAATTCTTAAACATAACTTGATGCATTTGATGAAGGGATGTCAAAGTCTAACACAGCTTTCTATCTCTCCTCCAGAGATCTGTGATACCTTTGTGGAGAATAAAAATTTGACTCATCTCTATGAAGCAAAGGAAACTGGGACAGGAGGCATCGTGTGTGTGACGCCATGCTCCGAGCGTCATTCAACATTTAAAAAATGCTACAGCAGGTCACTCTGCCAGATCAGAGCAGACGGCGCTTACTGCGAGTAAGTGACTGGAAATACAATAAGTGGAATAGCAAACCTGTACCTGACCTGATACTTGTGTCATATTCCATAATCATTGTGAACATTTATTGAAGCCAACGATTTTTTCTGTTCAAGGGTCTATTTATTGTCCTCAACTCAAACATGGATGTCGCCCTACACAGTCAGCAGCCCAGATAAAGGGGTCAACACTTGACTCTCAATGTTTTACATGCTAACTACGTCTGTTTATGATTTTAAAAATCCAAGTTTTGCTCAGGTTGGACGCATCATTTTATGTCAGAGTATTTGAATCTAAGATTTCTGTTCCTTTCTCAAGGTTTTGTTTTGCTCCATGTGGCCTTTATGTGTGTGGCTGAAGTGAGCGATCGCTGTCATTGAACTGCTGCCCTCCATTATTTCAGTTGCTTGGACCACATGTGGTACTTGGCTGCAGACTGTGCATATCCAGTGCACAAGACTGCATTTGGTGCAGGGTTTGGTGCCACCCTTGTTGGCCTCGTACTGACTGTGGCGGGCCTGACGTCATACAAAATAATCAAGAAACAAAGGCTGGAATGGTAAGGAGCTCCATCTTCTCTCAGTTTGAAAACAATTTTCGCCCCAAATATGTTTCATGAGTGGACATTGTTGCCCTTTTTAGGAAACGAGACCTGAAGGAGAAGCTGGTGAACCAGTGTCTGAAAGAGGACTTCCAGTGGTGGCGCTCAAACAGCTCCACTGAGCCAAGTCACCTCAAATGGGCTGATTCAGGTCAGTATTGAGTATTTTCAGGAAAGAATGTTTTTCAAATCCACCATTATCTATCATTAATTGTCTGGTGATGTCTTGAAAGCAACAACGTCAACAGACCAACACCTATCTTCCAAATGTTCTCTTACATTGACAAGAAAGGTGAAATGACATTCCCAAACATCCATGGCTGCTTGTCCACATCAAATTCCTCTCCTGCTGTGCTCTCGCTCTCGTAGCGTTTCTCAAACACCTAACTTGTAATATTGGCTGCTTATGGACTCAAATGTTTGTTTGTTTTTTATTTCAGTTAAATGATAGAATATAAATGTATTGAAGTAGACTCATAAGGATGTTTATATTAAAACTGAAGAGGAAGGTTCATGTGGGTGTTGGCGGAGATTCTATTTCTGCTGAATGTCATCTGATGTGAGGTTTGTGACCTTGAGATGTTTTCCCAGCAGATGATTATAGAAACCCCACGTACATACATGATGAATGGAGCACAAGCACAGAGGAGCAGATGAGCCAGCGACCCACGCCTGTCTACAGGGTGAATTCAGCACCTCTGTACTCCAACAACCGACAGCCCAGCCCTGGTTGGGACAGCAGGCCTGGCTCTGATGGACATTCTCCTCGCTCCACTGGGAACTCCGTCAACTCCAATTCGACGGTGACTCCCTCCAACCCACCGGTCAGTAAACTATCACAAAACTCTGAAGCTCTGAAATCGGCGTTTCATTTTCATCTGATCCTGGATCAGGATAGTTCAATTTTCAAAATTTCAAGAGAGGCAAAACTTTCTGCTAGTTTGTTTGGTGTTATTTAGCCTCTGTTTTGACTTTGGCCTCTGAGATCAGGCACCACAGTTGAAATTGTTATTTGACTAAACATGAAAGCACAATTAGAGTTGAATGGTGTTTATTTGGTGTTATTATATTTATATGGTGTGTATTCATTTCTGCCACGTTTCCTCCCCAGATGAGAATCACGTGGCGTCAAGACAGACCCTCACAGGAAAAAATTAACTTCTTTTGAAGGATATAAGCTTTTTTCTAAGATTGTTAATCCTGCCAGCTAAACTACTTTGTGCTGCTTGTGACTTTGCACTGTTTTATCCGATTATATATTTATATCTTCAGGTGTATATATTGAATGTTTTAGCATAGGTTTATTCAAAGGTGAGATTGGTGTCAGGGTTGCGACTGCTTCTTAATTTGTCTGTTTCGACAACATTGACATTCTATGTTACTTTGAGTGACACTAGGGCAGCGGATGTCCAAAACTGGTCCTCAATATTCCGGGGTGATGCAGGTATTTATTCCAACCAATCAGGCAGAGAGTTTAAACTACCAGGTGTCATCTGATACAAGCAACTGACACTCAACTGATAACAATGTTCAGGTACCTGATTGGTGTGGTAGATGACTTGGAACAAAGACCTACACCACCCCAGCCCTTTGAGGAGCAGTTTGCACTGCACTGCACCAGCTGTTGTCTGGTCCTTTGAGTTTAAGGTCCAGTAGCAAAGGAATTGTGGAACACTTCTTTCTTGCTTTCTTCTGCCAGAGTAATTACTGTGGTGTAACTGTACTTTGTTGTCCAGCAAACTCACCAGACCAGCATAGAAAGTCATGCCTGACATTCCTGTGTAAAGTGTATTTAGCTGTAAACCAAAATTTTCAGAAATATTTCACTTGATGTGTAATGAATGAAATGAAATGGGTGACAAAAACATTGAACTTTTCATGGTTAATGAAGGTTTTAATGTGCAATTGTGTTTTACGCTGTTTTGATACATCTTTATTGTGTAGTGTTGTCTTTAATGTCTTTAATTCCATTCCTGTTGTTTCTGTCAAATTTCCCCACTGTGGGGCTAATTAGCTTAGATTTGACTGCCTTTCTAGCCTTCAAACATCAAGGACAAATATTAAACATTAAAGAAAAATAAGTTACTGAACATAACTTCAGTACTATGAATACGTGCAAAACGTATGATAAACGTCCTGATAAATCCCCCTGTTCATCATCATTCGTCTCCTTTTGGAAACTCAGGAGAACAGGGCCCAAGTGGTCCTGGAAGGACTTTGCGGATCATCTTTCGAGCCTCGGGAGTCAGCTCGCATTGACATAATGTCATACAAAACTGCACTTCTTTTAGGTCACGGGTCATCTCTCTGAGGGCCTTTTCTCCTCCTCCACATCAGGATGAGCAGGCGGCGCGTTTGCACCTGCTCTGTCCAGTGACGGCCCTGGTGGCCCATCTGGACCGTACTAAAGTGGTACGGAAGTCAGAGAGATTTTCATATGTTTTGGTGGTCATTCGGTGGGGACGGCAGTGTCCACGCAACGCTTGGCATGTTGGATCTGTGCGGACCGAAAACACAACCATAATGTGGGAACATGATTGCCACCAATGAGCGCGCCTCTTAGATTTCATTAGATTAGAGGTCCATCATTTGAGTATTCAAGATGGCGCCGACGAAGGCTGGCCTCTAAGTTATTTTGCATGTTTTTATGTTTTGACTGGGCATCCATGTTTCCTTACACCCGTGATGACTTGATTAATATCAGGTGTAGCACTCCGACTTATTACCTGTATTTCTGGTGTCAGTTTCGGAGTTAGTCCACTTTTTGGCTGGACAGGAGAGACTGAGGAGGAGAGGGGTAATGTACCGGTTCACCCGTTCGCCTTCGCCAAAGAGGATCACGCAAAACCATCCCAGGATATTCCTCCCACCAGAGAGCAGAGCGTGTTGGATCACTGCTACACATCGCTGCACAACTCTTACACCACCCTCTCTCGAGCAGCATAGGGACTCTCTGACCACTTGATGGTTCATCTTGTTCCCACATACAAGCAGAAGCTGAAGTTGGCAAAGCCTGTTGTGAGGAGCATGTAGATCTGGACGAGTCAGCTAAGGCCGTATATTCAGTTGTTGCTAATGGAGTGCAGTTGTTGTTGTTGTTGCTGGTGGAGTTCTACACTGCCATCATCCAGTCCATCCTCACCTATCACCGTGTGGTACAGCAGCGCCACCGCCAGGGACAAGAGCAGACTGCAGCGCATCGTGCGTTTTGCTAAGAAGGTGATCGGTTGCAGCCTGCCACCTCTTCTCACCCTGGTCATGGACTGTTTGTCCCTCTTCCCTCTGGCAGGAGGCTACGGTCCATCCAGACCAGAACCTCCAGTCACAGGAACAGCTTCTTCCCCTCGGCCGTCAGACAGTCGAATTCGTGATCAGCCTTTGTTGTTTGTGGGTTATTTTATCTTGTTTTATTTATTTTTTTGATAGAACTTTATTCCAAAGCACTTTCCTAGTTGGTGGGATCCCCACCGACCATGACAATAAATTTGATTCTGATTCTGATACATTTAGGTAGCAGTTCTCAGCCAATGACTCGGCTATAGTGTGGAGAGGGCTCCAGATGATCACAAACTACAGGCCACTTACACCCCCCACTCTGAACAACCTCGCTCTTGCACAGGACTTCTACTACAACATTAGCGGTTTTGAGAAGCCATTTTGCCCCAACACTTCAGCGGACTCTCCACCACCCCCTTCCACTTTACAGCAAAGGACTGTAGTGTCTCATAGTCACTGACGAGCCACCCCCTCAGCTCCCCCTTATTTATTGCACAATGTGCCAAAGCACTTTGCTTCCTTGGTGGAATCCTCACTGACATTGGAAATAAAGCTGATTCTGATTCATTTGACCCACAGTCACAGCAACAGTCAATGACAACAAAAACACAAAGACACTCAAGACATTAAACACGTTCACAAAGCATCAGCATACATAAAAAACACAAAGCTATAAAGACAAAAATGTTCACAGTGAAGTCACAAACTATCGAACAAGACAAGACAGTACATAAATAAATACCCATAATATACAAACAAATATCACTATTTCAGTAAATAAATAGTGATAGTAACTAAGAAAAATGTAGATTGAGTTCCATAAAAGTTTACCATTGTGCAACCTGACAGCACTGGGCAGAAAGGATCAGTCTGCCGCTGAAGGCGCTGCTCAGGACTGTCAGGGTGTCCTGGAGGATTTTAGTCAGGTTAGCCAAGATGGATGACAGCTTGGCCACAGTCCTCCTATCTCTGACCTCCTCCATCGAGTCTAGAGAGCAGCCCAAGACTGAGCTGGCCCGCCCTCCTCACCAGTCTGTCCAGCCACTTTCTGTCCCAGTCCAGGATGGGGTTTTGTGGGCAAAGTTAGCGGTGTAGAGGGTGAAGAGGAAAGGAGCCAGGACTGTGCCCTGCGGCGCCCCCGTGCCGCAAAGCAGCATGTCCGACACAATCCTCAGGTGGGCGAGGATGAGTCTCTACAGACTCTTCATTAGATGAGATGTCAGTGCCACCGGCCTCTAGTGGTTTAGGTCCTTCAGGTGGGGGGTCTTCGGCACTGGAAGCCAGCAGGGTGTCTTCCATGCCTGTGGGACGATGCCCAGCCTCAAGCTCAGGTTGAACATGTGCTGAACAATTCCACACAACTGGTCAGTATAGGATTTCAGAAGCCTGGAACTGTTGCCATCTGGATCTGCTGGTGCAGGGGGAGCCCCTTTAGGTCCTTTCAGACTCCTCTGGTGTTGTTCTGCTGCAACTGAACACCGCACAGTCCTGGTGGGTACTGTGTTCTCCATGCCGATGTTGATCTAATCTGTGACAGTGTCAGTGTTTTCTCTCCATGGGTTTCACTGAAGACTTCCCACACAGCCGAGACAGTCCTGTTGGATCCTGCTCACAGCTGAGTGAAGAACCGCAAGAGCTGCTTCACCATTAGCAGAGGGAGGGATGTAAACAACCCACTTGAAAACGCACTGACCTCCTCGTCACATAGAACAAGAGGGCTAAAATTGTTTACAAAAGTCTACACTTGCCGTTGACATGCAACATGTTTTGTTGCATATACAATTTCTAAAAACTAACAAAGAGCTAGTTTATTATTTCATTTCTGAATTGAGTGATTGCATGTCTGGGTAGTAAATACAGAACCACGTTCCATCATCAAAAATTAAAGGACAGTTTGATTTGAAATAATAGAAATTAAGCTAACACTATGTTTCTTTAAAGTAAAATCATGATTGTACTGTGGTCATTTTTTGTCTACAGTACAAGTACAGTAAGTACAGTAAGACATGAAGGATGTAATATTTTGAAACATTTGCAAAAAGGCTCCTGAAATATATTCATCAATAGAAACTTGTTCAGGTGGGTTAAAGACGATTTAAGGGCTATGAAGGGTTTTAAATGGGTATGAATTAAGGGTTGGTCATCTGGGTTCACATTTGGGTCACAACCACTATACAGGCTTATATGTCCTCTTTAGAACATGAAGGGAAAATGTTTTTTACAGGCTGGTGAAATCATTGCCAGTCGACCACACCCAGCCAGTTAAAATGTACAGGATAATCTTTGATCTTCTCACTGGAAAATAAGTCAGGCGTGTCCAACTAGGTGTGAGCTCATGGTTTTTCACCTTTGACCAGTGCCTGTCCTCACTGTGCCGTATGGGTTTCGTATACTAATAATCAGCATCTCTGTTGAGTGCAAAGTACAAAATTGTTTTGAAGCTATGCGAAGCTATGACCATTGATGGTATTGTGATGGCTATTGAAACTGCATTTATTTTGTGTTTCAATCATCAAGTGATGATACAAAAGTGGACGTACAAATAGAGGTTTTGTTAAATCAGTTAAAAGACACATGAGTTTGTCTGAGCCTGGCTGTCAGTACATTCACTCAGTTCGCTGCTAGTCATTCAACCCCTCCCTAAAGCTTTCAACATCTCTCACAGCATTTTATTGCTCTATTTCAAGTAAGTGTCACATGCCACCGTCAAGTGTTCATGGACGATATGAGTTTGTTTGTTTTTTTCCTCATACAACATAAAATCAATAATTGGTCGGCTTCCACACCACAACCAAACCCTAACAGCAAGAAAGCAGACAGAAGGTGGAAGTGAAAATTAGCCGAGTTGTGGACAAGCACGCTGGTCTGACAGCACACATTTGGGTGCTTCATTTGGCTGTTTTTCCTCATACAATTACTTGTTTCTTTTTAATTGTGTCAACATTAGTGTAATGAGAATAGTATAACAAGCAGGATTACTGCATGCACTATTTTAAAATATAATAGATGAAATCATCATAAATATACTGGACACTTCTCAAGTCAAACAGAAGCTGGTCTAAATTATGGACATTTGATTTGGGACATATTTAAGAATTTATTCAGCCAGATTTCTACAGTCTACTTATTAAATCAGATCTTTTGTATCTTTGGTATCTTTTGTACAATGACCAACAGATATAAAGGCAGTTCAAGATCAGACACTGAAAAGCTACAGTCACTTGTTAAAACTTCAGTGTTTCAGTGTTTATTCCAGGTTTTCTGAGCACTTACATGGTGATTTGTTTCATTCATGAAAAAGCACTAATACAACCAGCAAGATTTGTAGCTCTGAGAAAAGGGCATTACAGCCAGATACCTGCAATTTGCATTCAAATGAATACATTCATGCACTGTGTAGCCACGAAACGCATGTATTGAGCATGTGTTACGAGAATAATATAAACAATAAGATGCTTATTTTAGTCACTGAATACAGGTAACATTCCACTGGTAAAATGACTGTGTCTTACATACAGAGTTAGTCAGTGTCAGCAAAGATTGTACTTTTCCTGTAACCGAGAGAGATGAAAGCCTTTGCTGTGATGATCACAATGTATAAAATACTGTTGCTGAGAGTCTTTGGCAACTTCACCTCCTTGCATAACGTAATAAATCTCTTCTTGCAGATAAAATATATAACCCGTATGTCAAAGCTATCGTGATAAATTTTTCAGGCAGTTACCCCTGGGTATGTGCAGCCTGCACAATCACCTTTCCTCAAGAGCTTGCATAAAGATAGCACGTTTTTCTGCAACAGGTTGAGATACAATCTTATCTATGTTGTAAAGAAACACTCTCAGAAGGGTTTCCTATGTGTCATACCTTTGTTAAACAAAATGCAGATGCAATTAAAAGGAGAAAACAGCCGTAAATTATGATATTCACATTCATAAGTCACTTGTACAAACTATTACCTACATGAAAATACAAGGAAACTTCTCAGTCCCGACAAAACGTTTTCCAAGCACAGAAATTTAAATCTATCCTCCATGGGAGTAGAGTGTTGTTTTAGGCGGATTTGCTAATTATATCTATCGCAATACAATATACACAGTTTGCCAAACATTTGGGCTGCAAAACATCTCATGCCGCACACTGGCATTTATATTGATAAAAAATGTCTACTCACTCAATGTTTGGTCAAGCAGAGTGATCTAAAATGTAGGGGCATGTCGGGGCACACATATATATATATATATATATATATATATATATATAAAGAACGGAATACAAAATTAATTATTAAACCATCACATCATAAATCAAAAAGTTTGATAGCTACAGCAGTCAATAATAATGTCCTTCACACAGTCATCTTATTTACAACTTAATCTTTCACTTATGGAGGGATGAATAAGTGAGGCATGTCAAGCCCAGTTTGTTGGTAGCTTCATACTGAAAAATAATTGTTGCCTTTGACATGGCTGGAGTCATCAGTTTTTCTTTCAACACCCTTGATCAAGAGGTCATTAAAACATTATTAGTGTCTTTCAAATGTCATAATCGTATACGTTTATGAAACTAAAAAGTATGATTCAAATGTGAGTCACCATGGGAGGAAAACAAGGGTGCCTTCCTGAGCACACTGCAGCACATGCCTGCGCAATCTGAAGAGAGAGATTATTAACCTGATCAGGAGAGAAAAAATGTCTATCTCATTGGAAGGTTAATATTTCCCTGAATAAACTACCTATCTGCCTCTGTACCAGCAGCATATCAGCCAGAAATCAATTAGTACAACGTATAGATTAGGGTCTTATTAAGCCTGACTATACTTTATATCACATCATACATCATATATTTAAAGGAAAAAAGAAGAGGAAAGAAAAATAGACCCTGAGCAATCAGGGGTATGTTGTTGTTCTCTTGATGTTGCATTTATATTCCCACCTTTATTACAATTATTCAGTTAGACAACTGACACTCCATACAGGAGGGAACGGGGGGCAAGTGCAGTGACCTGGAGGAGCTCGGCAGAGTACAGGACAAAGTATGGGTGAGGGTGGCCTTAAAAGTGAGTCACACAATTTTTTTTCATCGACCTTGTGTGAGATGTTCCCTCTAGTGACAGAGTCTCGGTGATACACCTAGCAAAAGCGTTTTTGTCTGTGCTTCCTGAAATTCACAAAGAATAGATACTCAGCAAACTCTTGAAGTATTGAACTAAAGTATACTGAAGTATAAACACTTCAAGATTTTTTCAAGGAACCGGAATATGGCCTCAAAAATTGTAAGCAAGACCTGTCTTCAGAGACAAAATACATTGAATCAATTCACTTTAATCTGTGAACCAAATTAATTTCATTGCCTGGGATCTTCTGGATGTGGTAGCTATGATGCAAACGAATAGACTGAAGAGATCATCATCATTATTATTCATTTATTTTTGTTTTCAGGAGTTCATGCACGCTGTTTTATTTTTGTCAATATTAAATACAGTAAACCACTGTACTAATAAATATTCAAATTGTGCTCAAGTAATAAAACTTTTGATGGTCAATGGAATAAATAATCGTATGATATTATTGCCTGTCATTAAATGATTAAACATGATTAAAACCTGTGCATGAGTTCATGGTTTCATCACTCGCTTTCGCTGTTTTTGGAAGAACCAATCAGTTATTTCCTGTATTGAGCATTATGTAAAACGAGTCACGATTTTCTAGCAAGCCATAAATACATTTTTGTTGAAAGTGATGTCATGCTTTGAAAAGGGTGGGTCATACATCATCGTTCAGCGTCCGAAATAGACTTCACAGATTGACTCAATAAATAAGCAGTGTCGGCGTTAGAGCATTAAAACTGCTGTGGTAACATCAGCGATACGCCACAAGAGGTCACCACAGTTCATATTGAGTGCCAAGACGGGTGCAAGTCTTCCTACCAACTAAGGAATCTCACACCGTGTTTTAAACGTGAACAGAAAATGAAGAATGGCAGTTGTGATCTTGAAGGTCAAATGTGTTTTTTACTAGAGCCATCATTACAGTATAAACGACATGTCCTGAGTTAACACTGCTGGGGCCCTGCGTTCTCTCTCTGTGTGATTGTTTTGATGTTCTCCATTGGCACACACACACACACCAGTGATCCTGGTTAAAGTAAAGTAACATTGTTATAGAAAGCATTTATAGTCAAGGCTACATCACTGAATAGTTTTCATTAAAGTGCCCTGTATACACTTCTTAAAAATTATCATTTGAAATGACCTTTTCTTTCAAACAGAAAAGATATTCAATCAGTCTCAGTCTCTCAAAATTAATTATCGTGGCTGACTTGTGTAAGCCAGATAATTCAGGTTTGTTAACATCAAAACATTTAGAATATGTGATACCACTGACGCTACCAGAGACAAACTTCAAATATAGCATCTTCATCTTTTCTTACCGCTGTTTGAGTCAGCACCAAGTGTATGAGTTCTGTCTAGTGTTATGCACAACTGCAGAAGTATCCTCACATAAATACTTAGAATGTCAGTGCTTCTTCAGCCTCCAGGCAGATGCTTGCTCGTCCGCCTGGCTGGACGACTACAATAAAGAGCTTCTGAAACACTTTGAATGAAGTAAGAGGAAAAAAACAGCACATTTAGTTTGAATAGATGCTAAAAATGTCTGTGTGATGGACAGATGGGAAAGTGATGACGATATATTCAGGACTCTGGGTTGTTCTTGCTGAGATAGTTATTCAAAGCAGCACATCACATGAATGACAGCATCCATGCATTACATGCATACGTTATGCACAAATCCTTCCGTCATCCCCTTTTGATAAAGAATCATCTGTTCCTGTATGAAATAGTGGGTCTTTTAAAAGGTCATCAATATGTCAACCTAAATCTATATCAACAAATAACAAGTGTGGCACTTGTGAAAATACTCAATCATTCATGTAAAAAAAAAAGCTTAGGTAGATGAGATGTATTTAGGTTTTGGAATCAACAGATCCAAGTAAAGTGGCATATATGTATCAAAAAGTACTCTTGTGCGCTAGGCCATGGTCCAGTGATCAAATGTGACTGCGGGTCCAAGGCCTGTGTGAACGAGAGTGCACAATAAGCAGACAGTGATGGACAGTGGCGGAAACAAATTACATAGCAGATATGGTGCAGAGCGAGCCAGAGGGAAGGAAAGGAAAGGATTGATGCCTTCTGCCCCGTCAGTGTTGCTGCAGTAGCAATTAGATAATAGGTCTGGATCAGCAGCACGCAGCCGCAGCTCAACACCATTAGTGATTAGAGCGCAGACGCTGGATATGGACCAGCACAGAACCGCACTTCTCGCTTTGCCACACCCTTAATGCTATCTGCATGTGACTTTATTAATTTGATGTGTTTTTTTAAAGGCTATATTCCCTCCATTTTTCACAGTCAGCTCTGCCATGCACATTTACTGGATTCAGACATTTGGATTAGTGGATGTCAAATTTTGGTGATATTGGTTTGGTGTTTGGTTTCCAACAGATGCAGATCACTAATTTTGATTCAAGGCCAACTGGATTCTTCCGCTGTGGCTGGCTGGGATCATCAATAAATCCATCACAAAACAAACCCGACCAGCTCTCACGATATCAGGAAACAGGAAAATAGCTAGCACAAATCCATAAATAATGCAAGGACTTTTCATTGTAATTTTTAAGTGAAAGAGGTCTGCAGGCCACGGGTTGATTAAAAGGCCATGAGCTTCGTAGTTTCTTTCAAAGTCCAAAGCAGTCAAAGAGAAGCTCCAACCAGGGGATCAGCAAATCCTGACCTTTCCTGATCATGGCCACATGTAGTGAGGCTCACAATCCTTCATGAATGAATAGGGAACTTCACTCACACAGAGAGAGAACCCAGGTCCTCTCTGTGCCCAGGAATACCTACAGCAGCAACTTTATTGCTTTCAAGAGTGCAGCACATAAACACCATATCACTCCTGCGAGGACATGTTTGACTTGCTAGACTGGTGGAATCACCTGAGTACACAATGTTATAGGATGATAATGTGGATGCTAATGTTGAGCAGGAGAACAACCACTGAATACTCGTGAAAAGAAATAGTTAGTGGCAAGAACAAGCTATTGATTTTGTTGTATTCTTGAACTACACCAGAAGGAGTAGGATGCATTTTAGTGGGTCCAACTTTGGGGAAGTAAATAGTAGCCTCTTGTGCTGAGCAATAAAAACACAGATGCAACAGCACGAGCACATTTTTAACCTCTCATTTCAAACTGAGGGTCCTTGGGTCACATATGGACTAAGGTGTGGTCATTTTGGCCAGCGTCATAATTGAGTAATTGTCAGTAAAGTAAAGCACAGTACTGTGCAGGGCACGTTCTAAACTAGGGCATTCAAACTCATTCATAACTGGAGGGTAACATTTTAAAAGCCACTGGTTCTCAGCTGCTGAGTTGGGAGGTTCTCAACCATTTTTTGTTTCCAACTCACTCATAAGTCAATTTCTTTTTTCACCATTTAAAAAAATGTCTGGGCCTGAACACGTGTCAATCATGTGAATCCATGATCAAAACAAAACAGTCATGGAAGAGAGAAAGAGAAAGTGCAAATATAATAATTTCAAACGTCTTTGTCACGTACAGATCTGTTAAATACAAGTTAAACTAAACAATATATACTGAGTTTGTCGAATCTTCCATGTATAAAGTGAACAGACACTGCTGTGGCTTGATATTGAAGTCAAATTACACATTGGTAGGCACTGGATATTTAAGAACTTGAAGCAACTGAAAAAAATATTTATCCTTTCTCAAACTCAATCATAAAGTTCATGAATTCATCTAAAAAAATAATCTAATTAATTAGAGAATTGTGATGACTTAATCTCAATTAATCACAGTTTAATTGTATAAGAATATTTGCCACATTTTTCAGTTTGAATGAATTTGGTATATTACTGAATCAAATGATGGACCCATACATACATTTAAACAACAACATATTGTTTACTTTGCATCAGTTTGACAATAGCACAATAAATCAGGATGGTGGCTATATTCAAGTTTTTATATCACCTTATTCAAACTAAAGCTCTTTTAATGTCTTGAAAATATTTGTATAAGAATTTCAATTTTATAAGTATTTCAAGTACATTCAGAGTAGTGGAAACCCGGGCCATTGTGTAGTGAAACAAACAAAACAAAAGCAAACAGATGCTTTTGTTTGCTTTTGTTCAGGGATGTTGTTATCATCCTAGCTGCCACGTGTCTTGTGCATCAGTGTGATCAGTGGACCAGGAACTCCTGCACTTGCAAAGGTTCCCTGTTGTCTGGAGAGCAAACTGTTTAATTACATTAAATTAAATTAAATTAACAAGTTAATCGCTATTAATTAATTAATCTCGATATAATATAATATAACATAATATAACATAATATAATATAACATACTATAATATAATATAATATAATATAAACAAACCTTTTCGTGTGGTGATTTTCACAGACCAATGAACACAACGGAAAACTAGTGAAACCAATAAGAATAGATGGATGGATGTTTCTGTGCAGTAACAAAGACGGACGTTAACAGCATCTGCACATTCATGCAGGATCATATTGATTATGTAATATACTAGCGGTGGCGCACTAGCGACTCAGTCCTAATTCACTGAAAGCTGCAGACCATGGAGGGAGAAAAGGAGGGATGAAGACGACTGGCTATGTGAGGGCAGAGAAAGCTTAATTTGAGAAAGAGATGGAAGCCGCATTGGGTTGAAAATAAACTTTAAATAAACTCGTCCCCTTTCCAAACTGCCTTTAATCACAGGACAAGAGTTTTGCACTGACACCTAGATGGGCCTTTGGTAGAGAGCCAGGATTGTTCACGACTGGTTTCATCTGAAGAATGAAAGTTTTGGATAAGACTTAAAGTAGCATTTGTCCAGATCCACTCACTCTCAGAAGGGCCGAAAACAAACGATAACATTGTGGCTAAAAGAGGATCAACATTGAAAACATTTTCTCAAAGTGACCATGTAATTAGAAAGGCTCATATAGTGAAGTTACTCCTCTCAAGATAATATGTTTCTCTCTTTCACACTACAGTCGGACCACAGATGTTAGTCATTTGCAATTATCAACTGAGTCGTGATACAAATACAAGGTAAAACCATGTTCAATAAAATCTCTCTCAGAAACTAAGCACAAGTTTGTCTTGATGACAATACAGAACGTGTACTGACATAGTACTCCACGGGACTGAAATACAAACCCTCAATTAGACAGAAGGTGTCTATCACAGGGTCCTATTGAGATTTCTGTGAATAATGCATAGATACTATCAATGTTAACTGTTGATCTGGATGTTTGGTATTAGTCCTATGAACTTTATTAGTAGTGTTAACAATCATGCTTCATTTATCATATAACTATTTAGCTGATAATGTAACCACCCGAAAACTGAAAATGATCAGTTATTATAAAAATAACAAAATTTAAAGTAAAGTAACCCTGCTTCGTGTGTTTGTGTTGCAAACACTGTCTTATTAACGTTGTCAGTCTTGACAGCTATGCCTTCCTTTTATCACCTGAGAAGACAGGACAAAATCTTTGTCCTGTTATGATCTTGGAATAGATGAGAAAAGAGTGTGTGTGTTCCTGCGCTACATGCATGTGTGTGTTTTAATGGACCCAGAGGAGCGCGGTGAGGTAGGACAGGTCAGCTTAAAGGCACTTAGGCTGATTAAAATCCCTCAGTGCTGCAGTTTGTCCTCTTGCTGCCGTCTTTCAATGAATGTCCTGCAGTTTCACGACCTTGTAAACCAAAGACGTCAGTAGAAGAGCCGTACAAGACTACAGAGAAAACTGTGCGGTTCCTGAATGTTTTCACTAATGCAGGTATATTTTTCATATTTTTTGGCTTTCTGAAGGAGGCAGTGAGTGACAAATATTAGCGACTTTAAATCATAGGGGCTGAAGAGTGCCTTCCACATGAGCAAAGAGTTCAAATATCACTTTTAGATCCAGATCATTTCGACCATTAGCTCCATCTCTAGTCAAGGTCCTGTCCGTCACTCCCGTGAGGAATCGACCTTTTTAATGGGAGGACTTGTATCCATGAAGGTTTCTTGTTTTTCAGTGGTCCAAACCCAAGACATCAATAATCATCAATCATATTAATATTTCTTTCTTTCTTTCAGGAGAGCCTTAGTTACTAAATAATCATCACCATTTTTCATCTACAAGTTAAGAGTTCTCTTTTGAAAGCTCAAGTGTACAGCTAAATATAAAATAACTCCTTGCCATGAAAGGCACAAAATGTCTTCAGGAATACAAAGCAACTGTCTCACATTAATGGCATACAAATATCACTGAAAATAAACTACATTTTTTCCCAGATGAACTGTTTGAAATCTATTTCATCTGATGACTTGACCACCCAATCACTATGATTTTGTTTCAAAATGTGGTACTCATTTGCAACTGAAAGGGTCCTTCAGTACTGCTGATGTCTTGAGTAGGTAATAACTTGATGAGTAGCCGACCAAATAATTTCTGGAATCAAGAATTCTCCTTCCTACAAAACCAATTACCTGTTAGAGGCATGCCACAACATTCTCAGAACTGGTACTGGTCTGTCTCTATGTTAATGTTCCGATGTCAGACGCGGTTCAAGAGTGTGTCAAAATGAAACATGATGTTCAATCTTGGAATGCAAACTAAAATTCGGTCTATCAATTTATTGAATACACAAGACCAATAGTTGCAGCACTCAGGGCGTTACCTTAAGACATTCTTGAATTTCAAATAGCCAGTAAAAGCACTCCCTCATGTGAGACAGAGGTGCACCACGTTACAACAACCTTTCATTTTAAAGCACCGTTAATGAGTTCCACTTCAGTCGGCTGGGGTTAGGTGCGAGAGGTCACGGACAAGGAAGGAACCAAGCTCACACCACTGAAGCAATTGTCACACAGAAAGAACACCCAGTTGATCAAGAGAAATGGAGCTAGTGAATGAAGTCTGAGTATTTTGAACTCACTCAATTTGAAAAGCACTCACCTGTTAGTCTCCACTCTTGTTCCGATCTGTCTTGGCTCGGCGATGGTGAACCTGGTGGTGGGAGGGGAATTTAGGGATCCTTCATTATGGTTGCACACCCAACCTGCCAGATGAAAATAAGTGGTGGTAAATAATGACAAAAAAATCATGTACAACACCGTTCCCTTTTAAGGAGAGTCATGTGCTATGTTTAATGGTTTGCTACAGCTGTGACTGACGCTCTTTGTTCACTCTATAACGCTCTTTGGAATAAGTCAGTAGACAGTAAGTCCAGAAGTCGAGCTAGCTACCTGAGAGATAAGAAACAATTGGACCTATGTGGACTGCACAACATTTTTGGACATAAAAGCATTTTAAGAATATAATGACCGTAACTTTTACACGTGTTAATGCAAAAAAATAACGCCCAGTATTGAACATTGTCGTACTTTTAGCTGTGTTTTGCGAGGGATATTTCTCTCGTTCATGGCAGCTGTTGGCTCAACACGCTTGGCCGTTCTCGCGAGAGTTGGCGACCCTCCAATGTTTACAAGCAGTATTTATTAACAGCAGACTCCCCCTATCGTCACTGCTGCACGGCCCGGCTGTGTGAGTGTGCAGTCGAGGGGGAGGCTTCACCCACACACCGTCTTTGACAGCCGGCTGGAAGAGCCTCTGCTCCGGGGAGACGTTTTCATTCGGCGACACTCGTGTTTGCTGCTCCCCGCCTTTGCAGCGGTACAAATCTGGCCGCACAAGTGTTCGGGCTGCTTCGCTGAATCCAGGTAAGAAGCATTCATGAAAGTAAGCCCTTACTTTAATGCCGATTTACCACTTTACAATCTTCATTACATCAATTATATATCCGCCGATAGGCCGTTTTTTTCTGCTTCGCTGGAGAAGCTCTGGGTCATAGTCGGCTGTCACCGTAGCACTGTCACCGCACCACCGAACTCCCTTTCATTTTTGGGCAGTTTAACAATCTCTGCATTAGCTGTCCGTCTCGACAGTCGTTTCTCTGAAACCGCACATTTCTTGTCGATCTACGTGTGCAGTCTGTGATGTCGGTGTGGCAATACCGCTAATAAGCGAATTACTTTAATTAGATTTACTGTTAGTGTTTGATTGAATGTGCGATAGGCAGCGGTAGCAGGTTCCAGCCGGAGGAGACAGTTCAGGGAATCGATATGAGACGCGCCTGTGTGTCTGCCGTGTGTGATGCTAGAGTCTTGTTTCGTGACACATTTGCAACACGTTTCTACCCCGTGTCAATCATTTGGAAACATCTCCACGCCACATATCATTTGCATATCTGTCGTTATTTAGAAAAGCCTTTGATTGATTTGGGCGTCACACATTTTTTGTTTTCAGTACACGTGTGGCTCAACACAGACGTTCGTCGATAAGACATGTATTCAATCTTACCACTAACATGACATCATCCCTCCTTCTTTTTCTTTTTTAAACGATAGTCTGCTCACACTAATTCATATCTAAAGATTAGGTTTTCCTGTTTTCCATGGAAAGGTTCCCCAAATTGGGTCAAAAATCCCTGCACTCAAATAGGCTACAACTTCAACTTAAACAGTCAAAAAAGTCGCTTGTTTTGGTGCCTTGTACGGTGGTTGAAGTTGTAAATATGAGAAATATGATGTGAATAAACATGAGTGTATCTGTACAATTTCTGAGGCTTATTGACTCATGATATTGATTGTGATTTCACATTTAAGTCACCATTTAACAGTTTAGTTTGCCAAGTAGAGACATCATTGTATTCATGGAATAACACTTTTTTATTGAACCAAACTGATAGTTTCATGCTCTGGAATCATATATCGACCTCTGGTCGATATTTGATGTGAGGATTTAAGTGTTTTTTTTTTCCCTTAGATACTCCAGCTCCAGCTCCCTTTACTGTCCTAAGTGTCATTAGGTTTTTAGTGACAGTAAATTAACATATTGCATTCTGCATTCATCTATTTTTTTCTGAGATCGATTAGCATTGACAATGATAAATAAATCCTGTATCACCCCATCTAGTGTGAATTGACTCAAAGATTTTAGCACTCTGCTTATTTTTGCGTCCGAATAATAATGTTTGCATTCTAAAAAATATAAAATAATCATTAAAATTCCACAAACAGGTTTATGTTTGTGTCACTTTAAAGGTTGGGGTTTAAATTTTATTATGCAAAATAGATAGGAATTCATTTTGATCTGAGAGACACTTGACTCAGAGTAGATCCCATTGCCACATTCCCTGTCTTGTCTATTGTATAACAGCAAGTGCTTTCAGGTTTGCTGCATGTATTTTGGTGTGTGGTTGTAACATCGTGATCTGCTCTCCTCCCTCCCTGCTGCTGCTGCTGCTGCGCCTCGCTCTGGTCTCGATTTATTGCCTCTGTAAGTCATATCGGTAAATGCAGTCTTGGCAGGGCTTGGCCTGGATCTGCATTCTCGCCTTGACGACTGCCAAAGTGAGCTCAATACAAAAGTTTTATGTGCCTGTCGTTTCTGTGGAAGAGATCATTTTCTCTAAGTGAGTTCTGATTCTGCATTTTTGATGTCTGAGGAGAATTGTAGTGCTGCAGTGGTTTTTCGGTTTTACATGCTCATGCATGGTCGAACGAGCCTTCAATATTAGTTTCCTGGCCTTTTATGAAAAACAAATGTGTCCTACTAGAGCAATGGTCACTTCAAGAACAGTACTTCAATGAATGTCAAAGTTGAAAAGCTACTTTGTGTCCTATAATTTACATTTAGTTGCCTTTCTGTCATGCATTAAAATCCCCAATTATTGGCCGCTGTCTAGCTTCAAAACACATGAAAGCATAATATGGCTGGCGGAAAAAATCGAAATGTATTACATTTTTTAATGACAGTATTAAAGTATTTAGACTCTGCAAGACGCGTTCTGTTTCCTGGTTAACCGTTTCGAAGCTGAGATCAAGTGTGTTTCCAGAGCTGCCGATCAAATACACAAGTTTAATACTCGTGACAGACTTTTATTTTCAAACTATTGTCAAATGCATCCCATGGATTCACGTAGCTGATGCTAGCATCGGGCAACCAACTGTCACTCCACAGTACTATTTCGCGAGTGCACCATGAACTGCATTGAAAGGCGCGAAAATACCAAAAGCCTCTTTTGCGAGAGTTTGCGCTCTCTACTAACCGCTGCACATTACAGCTCTGGAATAACACCATCTATGTGATCAATGGTCCCGTGCTGTAAAACTGCGGGGAAAGTACTTCCCACGGCGTCTCTGTGCTGCTCCATCTGCGCTTCGGTCTATGATAATGCAGGTTCTCAATCACTGAAACAATTCATCCCCCAAAATATTACTGTCAGGACCTGTTCTGACAGTGAATTATACTCATCATAAATGCACAAATACAACCATGGATATCATTTTGACCTTATGTCTGTGGGAAACCATGATGCGCGTTTTGATTATTTAGTTATTATTTCATTAGTTTTTGTTTTTTTGTTAATAAATCACAATTGCGATATAAACAGAATTGGATAAAGAATCACAATATAAACCAGAATTGTAATATAAATCTGTTTCCAAATGTCAAGAAAATATCGAATCAGGCCAAATGCATATCGTCCTAGCCCTAAAATATAATATGCTTTACTGAAATCTACAGTATATTGTAGAATAGTTGCATAGAATTGTTTAAAAAAAAAAAAAAAGATAATCAGTTTGAGGATGTAAACCATAGCAACAAATTAATAAATGACTGGTCCATGCTTCATGCAACTTTTCTATACATAAAATTGCTAAGTGACTGCACACAGTCTATTTAAGGCAAACTCTAATGCAAGCCCTTGTTTACCTTGGCTGGACTTGTAGATGAGAAAAGCCTAAAAAGCCTATCAGGTCAAATGCTCTGGTTTAAATAGAAAAAATGGCAATTAACATACAAGTTGCTGTTTTATCATTTAACATTTTGCTATAAAATGAGACCAAACAATGATTTATATGCAACCTGGTGTGCAGGTAGTTGGACAGTGGCAACCACACCGTAACAGTGTGCAAGGTATGTCAGAGATTAATGCACACTGATGCCTACTTTACATCTTGAGAGACTTGTTTTATTGACTACCTCAAACCTTTATATCTGTTATATGTAAAAGTTGCAAGGAAAATGGTGTATGGTTGAAATGAAGTTAATTTGTGAATTTCATTTCAGATAATCATGCAAATTAAACACATTGGTTTCTTCCACTGAGTGAGAGAGAAACTCAGCTGTTGTTGGTACATGATGGAAAGTCAACATCTCATCTCAGTGGTTTTATACATGCAAGATTTTCCTCAGCAACACAACGGGAACTTGTTCCGAAACCTTTTTTGGGCAAGAGGTTTCGGTTCAGTTGAGATTGATCTTGCCTTCAGGATGGCACAGTTTTTAATGCTGCGTCATGAACAAAAGCCACTGCTGTGTAAATTTGAGTCTTTCTGAGTGACATCCAGATACAGAGCACGACACGTAGTCGGCCTCAGGTTGTGCGCAGAGCTGCTCACGACTGAAGACTCACTGGTTATCAACCTGAGCACCAGTTACTATGTGAATGTTACTGGCAAACATCAAGAATTAAAAGGCTCACAGTATGATCATCTATTTAAAGTGTTTTCTTTAATTGTGGAAAGCAAGTAGCGCATTTGGATTGATTGCAGACTGACACAATGATCCAATTTGTTGAAGTGAAAGGAAACATCGTTGTTCCACTTAAAAATTAAACACTGAAACCATTATGCCAATTTTCCTATTCGTCAACCTATTTTATTTCTCTAATTTGTGGTGCTCGGGATGGCGGTCATTCCACACTTTGCCAGAGAAGATGGACTGGATCCTCCTGGAGTGGATTCCTAATCCTTGGTGGGCACATATACAATGGTGGAAAAAAGTTTTTAGACACCCTATCTATTCTGCTGTGTGCTAATGGCAGGAGTATTGAACCACAATTTGATAATGTCATGGTTTATTTTTTTCAACAGTTCGTTTTTCTTGTATGCATTAAATAGTAATAGTAAAGTAATATACCATTTGTAATTGTGTCTGTATAATGTATAATTTCCCTCACACAAAAGTCACTTTTTTATTTTTTATTTTAGACTAATAACGAAACTTACCAAATAACAATAATACTGAACAACACTAGAAAAAACATTGCAACTTTTAAGGCAAATAAATAAGTCCTGAATTTGGCACAGTGATTTGTGGTTTAATGCTGCATCTGAGTCAGTGGGTGCACAGGTTGTGAACTGCAATTCGGTCGGCATTTTCCTGGAAGGAGAAGTATTGCCAAATGACCACCATCATGGCTGGCAGGCTCTAATGTCTGCTGCTGCAGGTCTACATCATTATGTATAAATACAAATAGCATCTTATTAAAATAAATTTTAAAAAATTATTTGTCATTTGATTGGCTGATCATGATGCCGATAAGTCGGCAGGCTGGTCGATTGGTGCAGCCCTCGTAGCCACAGGTTTTGAAACACAAAAAAGTAGGGATTCACCAAAATGAAATTTGTGGTCCAAGCGGAGTAAAATGAAACACTTGAATGCCAAATATCAAATGTGATTGTGAAGTTTTTCACGATAACACGTAATTCGTCCAGAATAAATTTTTGGAGATGCTTGTTGAATATTCTGACTTTTTTGAAAGTATTCTAGTAGCCTTTGAGATTAGGCCCTAATACTAAGTACACGTTCCAGAAAAATGCTGAGTTACCTATTGTGACTTCAGTTCTATGAATACGTGCGATGCCCTGTAACGGAGAACTTAACTGCATAATGTAGATAAACCCACAACAAATAAATTCTTGTCCTTTTGGCTCAAGTCTACTTTGCCACAGTGTATAGTTTGGTTGAACACACCTCGCTAACTGCAATTCTGTTCTCACTCAGCAACTCTTTAAAATATTTCCGTAGTGCTGCTATTTTGCCAAAGGCGCCAAGTTACCAGGAAATCTATTTGGTGCATCCTCACGAAAAATATTTTCCACAAATTTTCATGGTAGTGTTTCACATTGACTCAAATTCTAAGGAGCCCGAAAAAAAAACATTTCTGCCACTGCAGCTGCACTGCCATTCAGAAACCAAAAACGTTCTCTGATCTCCGATCCTCCTATAGTTTGTTGCCTGTGAAACCATGAGTGCATTTGTCACAGCTGACTTATGGTGACACTGATGCTGCTTCAGAGCAAGTAAAGAGCAGTGAGAAATGCAATGCTACTACGAGGAAACCTCTGGAATTCATGGTGTTGGACAACCAGCCATTTCAGTTGTAGAGGACCAAGTAATGCAGCACCTGAGCCCGCGATAAACCACACAGAGCCGGAAATACTTACCAGACACAGCTGCAGCCTGATAATAACTTGGGACTCTGTACTTGCATTGTTTTGTTTGTTTGTTCTCTCAATTGTGTAAAAGCCCAATAGTGCTGTATTCACGGATATTGTTTATTTCAAACAAGGTCAAAATACTGAATGTGTATGCTAGCAGTTATTTAAAGAAAAAAATCTCTGTCAGTAATAATTGATTTCCTAAAATCATTAATCGTGATCGGTGAGGAAAATGCAATTGGTAAATCTGTATTTTTCTGTGCTTCTCAACATCATGCATCCTAGAATGTCCCTATTTTCTTGATTTATTTGTTTTATCTTTAATTCTCTCCCACTCTGTACTAGATGTGCTGTACAGTTCACAGTTTAGACTCTTTGCCCTGTGATCACTTTTAACCTTGAGTACTTGGCAGCAGCTTTGCAGCCAAGTAGTACCCGTTTCATCATGTGTTATTTACTGCTTTATTTACTCAGTTTTCAAAATCATCGTTTTCTAGGCATGGGAGCGATGCACACATACATTTACAAATGTTAATCTGAGAGATGCTTTGTAAAGAGGATTTATATCGCTGGTCAGTGACAGAGGTTACGTGCAGGGAGTAGCCCGATTACTCCCAATCAAGCTGCCGAGTCCGATTGCGTCATGTTCTCCCGGTTTGCATGCGGTGCAGTGAAAATTGAACTATGAGTAATATTTCACCCCCGTGACAAGGGGTGGCGCCATGAGCACATCAGTCCTTCTGGTTCTTAGGACTGTAGAGGAAGAACACAGTGGAAGCTGACAGGTAGCAAGGAGTCATTTTAGACTGTAATATTGAGCTCACAAGTTTGTGAATAAAATTAAATGTTACGGAGACTGTGTTGTCAATATATTAAGAATGATAGATGTCGAGTAACAAAAGCAGAGTCTCGCTTTTGATCACCGCCGTGTGCGCCGACTCCCAACTCCACAGTTGCTAACATGCAAGTAATGTCTTCTCCTTAAAGTTTAAGAAGTTTCCTCCACTCACAATAAAAATGAAGGAAGCGTTGTGAGTTGCAAAATACAGCTGTAATCAGGTTTGTCATGTGTTCACCGCAGACATGGGATAAGACAGAAGAATTCACATACTGCATCAGGTTACACACGCGACTTCTCGATTGTACACAAGGTTATTCGACGTCATTAAACCATGATTAGTCTAAGAGTTTGTTTATTTCCGCTGCATTGCTGAAGCTCCCTCAGCCGCAACCAGTCCGCTCATAGTCAAGGTACTTGGCTGCATGCTAGCTTAGTCCAGCCGCATTATCCTGGTCGTGTTGTCTAAGAGAAGCTTCTGTCCAGTGGTCGGACTAAGCTGTCTACATGCATTTTAAAAGATTGGCATTATTTGAAGGATATTTGATCTCTCTGACTGAAGGTGCTTGCTGAAGGTTTGCACTCTCTGAGTGCTTCTCAGTGAGTGCATATAATTGTGAATCTGTTTTTGCATTTGACTTGATTTTGTAATTTGTAGTTGTGATTATCATTTACCTGTCTGGGCCTTTTGTAGTTTCATTAATGGTCTCCTGATTCTCATCAAAATCCCCTTGTCTTCTGTCCTGTTTCTGGATATTATCCATGTGGAGGCTGAGATTTTAAATGAATCATGCAACTCCATAGACTGAGTCGTCAGAGGGTTTCATTGCAGAATATATAATCCACTTCATTTTATCGGTTTGTGTGCTAGTGCCCGAGTGAACTGGTCGGTGCAAGTGTTCTTATGTTCTTTACATGGTGTTGGGTGAAACATTAGAAAGCCCAATTGCAAAATGGAAAATTCCAGTGATTCCTCTGCTGCCACTCAAACCGTGACGGAGCTACGAGGCAAAGTCATCTATCCCTTTTTAGAATATTTCTTTCTTTTTGTCAAGTCATCAATGTATTTTCTTTTTAAATGCGGTGCAACTGATTCTTTCCTAAGCAGTATTCATTTGGACACCCACACCCAGTCACTACCGCTGTTCTTAAGTCGGATATATATATATTTATATATAAAAAAACATTTTGCAAGGATGCATTCATTCTAAGACACCATGACAATGATGTCATCTGTCAACTGTATCCTACGAGTTCATTTCACACGAAGAATTAATGGCTTTTTTTTCTTCTGTATATTTCTGCCTCCGTAGTGCTTGAGTATGATAAGTGAGGGATGAGCATTGCTTGTTCCATGGAAGCACATTTGAAAATATTTATTTTTGCCCTTGAAATAATTCCAAACTAGTTGTCTTAATTAAGACTCCGGTTTGGTGATTTATGTCCTACAGGCCATGACAGCCCTTGGTTCCTCCCCACTGGCCTCCCACCAGTCCTCTGAAATCAATCCCCCTGTGAACTTCAGACACAAATTCCTGGGTCTAAATTGAGAAGTGACACACTTATTTCCCACTCGGTGTCTCCCCGTCTACTTTCCATTGAACCTCCTCCAATTGGAAACTGTATTAGTAATCTTACCCGTATCTAGTTGCTTTTTCGGTATAACGACTTTCATAATTTCTTTTTAAAAGACCACAGTTATTTTGGAGCTGTTACGGTTACAGCCTGCCTCACCTCCTCATGTCCGCTTCATGACTGCAAGGTTATCACAGACTGACAACCGGAACTGGAGGTGAGACGAGTTTCACCCTGGGGAGACCCTGTGTGTCTCTCTAGTCTGACACTTATATGACACGCTCATTCCAACTGCAAGTGTCTAGTGTTGTTGTGTTCGGACCTTTAATATCAGTCAGTATCGTCACTAATCATCAATAGTAAATGTTTCAGACAAACAATTCAATTAATTTGTAAATGCCAGGAGCGTATACGTGGGAGAAAGTCAAACAAGCTTGTGTTTTAGGAAACATCCTTGGCAGACGTGGTAATTTCACTCCTGTCTTTTGCCTCAGAGAAGGACGTGGGTCTCCTTCATGTCTCACCTATTCTTATGTTAAAACAATCACGAGAAGAGATTGAATTCTCGTCCCTGGAAATACAAGGTATAACAGTCAGAGCAACATCTTCAGTTGTTCTGGAGACCCTAGTTTCATCCTTGTTTACTAACACACAGCACTGGATCTTTTTCCTCAACTCAACACTGCATTCATCCATCTGAACATTTATAGAGGCTTTGACTATAGTATTAACTAGGCCTGAATGACTTTTGCGATTCAAATCAACATTGCGGAATAATACAATGCGATTTTTGAAAGCAAAAGCATGATGCCGAGCTGAGGCAAGCTCAGAAGAAAATGGCAACCCGCTCCGCCAGATCTGGCGCCGCAATCCACCAGACTAACTGGCCAAGCAGGTACTGTTCTACAACAACAAAAATATCTGGACTGACCGACCCATGTCTAACGTGTACTCATTGATTTGATAGTTTCCTGGTTGTCCGTCATGTTAAGTACTACCGGCACCAACATCGCATAAAATGATGTATTGCTTATGTTTAGTGAATAATGCAGAACCACCCTTTTTTTTTTTTTTTTTTTTTTTTTTTTTTAAGGCAAGTCAGGATATTGTCGCAATAAATCGTGATTCAATTTTTCCCCTGAATCATTCAGCCCTCGTATTAACTATATATACTTAAAGTACTGTGTATTTGAGAAAGGTCATTAGCGAGAAAAGAAGAAATATGTTCTTGTATGCATTTACCATCTACTATTTGAGGTGCAGACTCTTTAATCCTAAGAAAACGGCGATGGTAGGAAGATCTTTCAAGCTGTTATCATTCATATAATTTTACATGTTTATGTTTGTAGAAAAAGGCTTTGTTACAGTCAGACATTTCATTTCATGAAACAACGAGGATCCGCAACCCAAGGTACCCCTGGTTTCCTTGGACCACAAGGGTTTACATGAGCTCTTATCTGCCTGTAGAACGCCTGTAGGTCTGACAGTGTACCCAGCAAGCCAGAACAGCATTACATTAGACACAGTTCATTAGACATTTAGTTGCTCTGAAGTGACATACATTTGTTAAACATTCAAGTGTCCTGCAAAGTTGAAGTTATAAACGCGATAATGGTGTTGTATTTTGTCGCCATTTCATGAAGCCCTTAAGAACTTAACAATCAAAGAGCAGCTTTGGCATTTCGAATCTCGGTATTCTATCAATTCACATCACAGAATCCTGTACTTCCTTGCTAACAGCATCACTCCTCCTCTCTTGCCAACCTTGTCCCTGTTGTTCCTGCCCTGCAGCTGTCACTGCTATTAATAATTGCATATACCCCCCATGTGGAAACATCTTTCCTCCTTCCATTCTTGCTTTCCTTTGCATTTTGTCTTCAACAAATTCCACTGCTACCAAAAGGAGTTCCAGAAAAGAGAAAGAAAAACTCAGAATATCCAGAAAGATAACACGTCAATCCGTCATGTCATTCGTAATTTTTTATTTGTATACATGAATTAAGCCATTCAAAATCAGTTCCATAATCTTTGACTCATTTATTTTATTTTTACACATACAGGCACGTCATAATATTTTTTTATTCTTGGACATTGTGTATTAGAAGGTTTTCACTACAGCACTTTGTGTGGACCATTTTAACATCCAAGTTTGTTTCAAAGTTTATTATATCCTCCTTTTTTATGGCTCTGAATGCCGACCTAAGCTAGGGATACCCTGAGCGTTAGAAGGGAATCTTGTTAAAACACTGAACTGTCACTACGCCGTCGTGTCTTGGTTCATCCTAGTGCATTGGCTACGAGTTCTCAGATAGGTTGCAAGTCAGTCATGAGGCTTTGAGACTGCAGCACAAAGCACCCAATCTCTTGCGACTGTATTGCATTGGCTCATTCATCTTCGTTGCCTCACCAAAACCTGACGTGGGCGTGTGGGTTGGCGCTGATTCCAATGGGCTCTGGTGACTCCCCGGCCATGTTGCCAGGCCATTTCCTTAATGTATCAGGACTTCAGAGGAAAGCCCTGCCATATCTAATGAAGTACTCAAAGACACCAGCTTCAGTTCATATCCAGTAGGTGCAGCAGCAGGAACACAATCCTCTTGTTGTGAGGCAGCGCACATCAAGGGGAGTTTTTTTTTGTTTGTTTTTTCCTACATCTCTGAATAGAACAATTTTGAAAATGGAATCAGAGATATGCATTACTCTTGTTCACGTTGTCTTATATAATCAGACTTGGGACTCTTCACGTTTCTGTGGTCTGATCCCTGTACTGCTTTTTAGCTTCCTATTTAATCGTCCTTAATGCATTTAATCCTATTTTTGTCTGCCATTCATTCCTCTGCTTTAAAAGCCTATTTATATGTTCCTTTTTATCTCACTGCATCATCCTGCATGTCTTTACAGACGGTCTGTTGTGCTTATTAGGCACTTGGACAGGCCTGTTGGAGATTGCTATCATCTTTTTCATCTTTATCCAGTGTGAAACTTAGATATTTGGCAAGTGGGTCATCTATTGATGGGGTGAATACTTATTGCCTGACCTCCGACTGACCCGGTCGACAACTTTTAAAGTCAATGTGAACGATCCCTGACTTGCTGTTGTCAGGTATGTCCGTCAGGCCCAGTGTTTTATGGTGGCGTGACTGTAATGCACAGAAGTGGAGTCGGTTTTTAAGTCCTCAGTGATGCAAACTTGAATAGTCAGAAAGTAAAAGATATTTGTAAACTGAATTGATGTGAAACTTTTTTTTTGGGGGGGGGACAGATGACTTGCTAGTTGCCAGAATGGATTGACTATTTTCCTAGAGTAAGAGCAGAGTAAGCTCGTCGGTAGTGAGTTTGTGCAGAACATTAAACATAACTTAGAACAGCCAAACGCCTGTGTCGCAGAAGATATTTTTTTGAAGATTCATGCTTTATTTTCTTAACATGGAGAAATGTGCCTTTATTTATTTATTAAGACGTATTAAAGATATGATAATGTAGTCCAAGGTTTTGTGTTTGTTTACAAATCTGCAACAATGCTTGGAGACAGTTGTCTTCCACCTGTCCTCTGGCAGGCTGCTATTTTTGATTTGCGATGTATGGTTGTCATGGTGGCAGGATTAGCTTCGCATGCTGTAAGCTGTGTTTGTGTGTGTGTGTGCGCATATGTCTATTTCGGAAGTCCTTCCCTCTCTGTTGTATGCATAATCTATTTTGGTGATGTCACCTTTGTCTGTCCCACATACGCCTGCTCAAACAAATATATTTCCCTTTATCAATCACCTTGTCAGCTTTCCAGGAAAGTGCTAAAGTCGTCCAGTCATCCAGTTCTTGCTTGGTACCTATGCACTTGTGAGCTAATGGTAATAAAAATAAAAATAAAAAATGATGATTTTGTTATGGCTTTTGTAGGTCCAGTAGGGAAATGTTCTCTCAGAAATGATAAGTTCTCTGTAGTGGGGCTTCTTTTCTACCTTAAAGTCAAGTTTAGGCTCAACATAGCTGAGGTGTTGGCAAACTATTTCTTTTTTAATTTGAATTCATGTCAGCAGGAGTTTCGGGTTGCGTTGCAGTAGTTGTCTGCCATCGTATTTATTAAACTGTGACATTCGATGATGTAGGATAGCAGTTTGTCCAATCTTATTCACTTGATGCGTTAAATCTGTTGTGTTTTAAGTGTTATGGAAAGAGCTTCTTAGCTCAGTTAGGGTGGGGAGGAACTTTGATCTGAGTGCTCTGAGAGCTCTGTTTTTTGCACATGATGTGGTTCTGTGGTTATGTCTTTGGATGGTAGTTTTACTGGGGAGAGAGAGGTCTCTTTAACTAGACTCCCACTTTGCGACCTGACCTGGGCAAGGAGTGTGTAACGCATTGAAAATGATTTCTTGTGTTTTTTGTTTGGTTGTTTTTGTTTTGTTTAACCATATAGATGATGCAGTATTGTGGCATCACTCATCCATCACTGGACTCATTATCAAGCTGCTGGTGTAGAACACGTTACAGTCCATGTCAATGTTGTTCTCTAAGCAACTACTGTTATAGAAAGCTGTTCATGCCATCACCAATCCAAAACTATGCGGGGGACCACACTTGGCACTTGTTGGAACTTAGTCATAATAGTGCGAGTGCTGAGTGCGAGTGTATTGACAGCTGGTCCTTAGCACTAAGTAATGGAAAAGGCAGGTTTAAGAATAATCTTCAGCTTACATTATGTCATGCTCCAATTTTAGCTTCATTTAGAGACTCACATGCTTTTGGGTGTAATGCTCCTTGTTCGCTGGCTAGTTGCTGTGTCCTTGCTTCATGTGTTAAATCTGAGCAGGAGCACTATGCACAGATGTGTGTGACTTCTGTACTTCAGTGGACATAAACCCAAGTGAGTCAAATCATGGTTAAATGAAATCCTTCGGTTACATTTTTTTCCAGTCTCTGAAGTGGTCGCACTCATTGTTCAGACTCTTCATCGAGTTACTTAGTGTGTGCCGTGTTAATACATCATGCCTCGTGGCATTTATGAGGGTTTAAGAGCGATGTCTTTTTACAGTTGCAGTCATGGTCACACACCTGTCTAGTCTTTTGTTGCAGAGTGCTGAGAGGCTTTAAAAATGTCTGCCCGCTCAAAGGAAATTTCCTCCCCCTCTGTAGTGGAAACTTGGTAATAGAAATGTCACAAGTCCTAATTATACTGGAGGGCGTGTCCTGAGTTTTCCAGGAGCATGTGCTTATCCTTCTCTCCTTTGCTGTTGACTCTAAATAATGATTCCTTCCATTGGTTTGAAGCCAAGGTTAAATTCCTGAGAATGTCTGCCATCTTTATCCGTCATTAAGCCCTGGCCGCTTAATGGAACCGCAACATCCTGCATGATTTGATCAGCTTGCAGGACACACGAGCCCGTCACATTTGGAAACCTCTGGTGGTTAATGTAGAAAAACATTATAAATGTTGCTGGCCCCTCTCATAAATTATGAGTTTATCAGGTCCTTGTTGCTCCTTGATCAAAGGCAAACTGTAATTCAATGACTCAAACCGTCGATAACGAAAGAAAGTTGTCTTCAGTATGTTTACTTTTGTGCTCACATTGTGAAGCGTAACTGAGAAATGTGTTATTTTCTAAAAATAAATAATGAAAGATCCATAAGTACGAAGACAAGGTTAGAGGATGAGTATACCACTTGATGGCTTGTCGTCTGATTAACCTGTTTTATGACTTTCATAATACACTATCACCCTTCCAATAATGCACAAAGCTGTGTATGTGTGTGCCGCTTTATCGCGGCAGATATGCTGTGTAATTTATCACCCTGATAACTACTGAACACATCTGCTTTATTGGATATTCTACCTTCATTATTTGCCAGTGTAATACATTTTATCATGGATTCTCGGCTTTGTGGACAGCCTGTATAGCACAATATTATACATAATTGCATGTTGCGTTGTAAAAAGTTCCATTCTTCATGGTTCCCTAATGAACTGCAATACTAAACTGTCAGTTAGCATATCAAAAGCATGAAGTGAATATGTATTCCTTATGAAAATGTGACTGCTCATGGCCATTGTTTTTCTAATTTCTAGTCAGCAGGACTAACTTTTGGTGGTGGTGGGACATCTCAGCCTCCCAAAATGTCTGTGCTTATGATATGCCTGATAAATACACTATGCTTTGATGGGCTTTGAATCATTGTTTTACGCTGTATTTTTGTCAAATTCCATGTCTTTTAAGGGGTTTCAGACACTAACCAGCAGATTATTCAGATGTGGCTCTGCCAAGTTCATCTGTGCTGTACAGCAGCAGGACGCTGCTGTCGTCTTTGTGTTGTCTTGAATATTTTATGAGACTGTTCTGAAAAGACACAGCCCACCTTCACGTCTGCGCACTGTTCTGTCCCCTGATATATCTGACAATTATTCAGCCTGCGCTCCAAAATAGATCTCCTTATATACTCTGTAATGGTAAATTAGCTTCTCACCACAGATGTTGAAATGTTATTATTTAGTCTTGTTTGAAGACTTTTTAGCCATACAATTCGTCAGTTAAAATATGATATGATATATGATATTTCACTTCACTTTTTTTTAAAAATCATTTTCAGGAGGGCCTTTCAATAGTTTGTTATTGTACTTTTCAGGGAGATTGTATGTTTCACTTGCTGAATAATAAAAAATACCCCTAAAATAAGCTGTGACTGAAAAAGGATAAATCTCAAACGAAAAATGTTGATGGTGAACACGATAATGCTTTAGAAATAAATTAAAAATAATTGCGTAATGATTCATCAGCAATGCAAAGTGAAAAAGTAATCTTCTCTCCTCACTGAAGTCAGATGTCACCAAGTATCATTCAGATATCATTAATAAAACAAGCAAGTACTGTCTGGGAACTGGAGGTTATTAAGTAATTATCAGATGCTTTGTTGAGATTCCTGTTGTGATGAGTGTGTTAAGGTGACCACGTACAAATGAAGACATTTGAAACTATTTGTGTTTTGATCATATTTGATCATTTCAGTTTGTGTGTTCTCTTTCAAATTAGTGTACTGTAGTGAAAAGGTTTATGCACACTTTATTTACAGCTAGCATGATGCTAACCACGTTAGTATTCTTCTGAGTCAACTTCTTGTTTGATCCGGGTTTAAAAATGTAACTTTTCATCAATTATCAAATATCAATGTTTAATATTATCTCTAACAATTACGATTACACTCTTTCTCACCACTGTTACCCTTTTATTTTGATACTGTTACTCAAGTTATTTGTAGCATGTTTGAGATATATTGCCCTGTGAACTGCGGGTTATTTTACATTGATATTTTATTTTTTATGTATATTTTTTTACGACCACAGAGCCTCTTTTTTTAACACTCACAACCATGAAACAGGGAACTACAGTTGCGGTTGATTTGATGCACCCCTCCTCACTAGTCTTTATACCTTGACCATGTTTTGCTTTTGGCTTATTTCTGAAAAGGGCAGATATAAGCTTGTTTGTTTGGGAACTGGCAGTGAAAGAAAGCACTAATATTCAGCCGCTGTGCGTCAACATCAGTCTTTGATCTGTAATTTAAAATTGAAATGCTGGTTGTGTTGCTTGGCTGTGCTGTTTGCCTCCAGTTCCATAAATTGTGCAGACACTAATGCGCTTTGACTTGGACTGGAATAAAGACGGCGGTGCGTTTGGACACGCTATCACCCGAACACAGCAGCGACAAGCTTTCTCAAGTGTGTCAGGAGCTGCCAGTGTGTGTTTGCAAGCATCATTTCATTATATATGCAGATCGAGTCTTATATGTGCTTTAAAGCCACGGTATGATGCGGCCCAACAGTTTTTCTTGTGCATCACTTTTCTATCCCTTCAACCAGTAAGATCTGGGTTGTTGACAGGAATGATCTCACACAGCTATCTCAGATTTTCTGAGATAGCTGTGTGAGATCCCGGTTCATCATGGATCTGCACATTAATCCATCCTTCCGACGGACCTGGATTCTCTTCCTTCACCCACACAAATTCCATGTTGTCTATTGTTGTGTTTTATAGAAGTTGTCCTATCGGCGCCTATAAACTTGGTTGAACGGTCTTACTATCTTTGAATTTTTATGTTACTTGCAGTTCCATAGGTTGAGAGGTAATCTTATTTTCTCTGCCTGTGCAAATCCTTCAGTCTCCCATCCTGACACTTCCAGACCTTCTCCTCTGCCCTTGTATCATGTCCCTTATCTAATTTATCTTTCAATCTGTTCTCCATCACTAACCTTTAAACTAATCGCATTATATCCTCTCGTTTTTTCCGTAGATCCAAGGGAAAAGAAAGACTGGACTGGAAGACTTCTTCAGCCACGGCCACTGTGCTAATCTAAGCCATGCAGTCCCCTGTTCTTCTTGTCCTCTCGCCCATCCTTTTGTATTCCTTCCTCATCCCCACCTGCTCATCTCAGAGCGAGGCTGATCTCACTGTGCATACATTGTCCGGCAGTGTCCGTGGGACCCGCCTGCCTTTGCTAGACAAGAGCTATGTCACTGCATTTTTGGGTATTCCCTTCGCGGAACCACCATTAGGCAAGAGGCGTTTCCGTCCAGCAGAGCCCAAGCGATCCTGGTCAGGTGTGTACGAGGCGACCAGCTATCCCAACGCGTGCTTCCAGTATGTGGATACAACATTCCCTGGCTTTCAGGGCAGCGAGATGTGGAACCCTAACAGAGAGATGAGTGAAGATTGCTTGTACCTCAACATCTGGGTGCCTTCCTCATCCAGGCCGCACAACCTCACTGTCATGGTGTGGATCTATGGGGGAGGTATGGCATCTTTTTATTTGTTTGGTTCATATCCATAGTGGATAGAGATGGGGCTAGAAAGACTAGTGTTCAGCTCCTTTTGGGCAAACGGCGACAGCTACCAGCTACCATTGTAGAGTTGGATTTGTCATGACAAAGCTTTGCACCTGCATTTTTAAATTCATGTGGCTTGTCCCCTTTAGGGTTCTACAGTGGTTCTTCGTCATTGGATGTCTATGATGGTCGTTACCTTGCTTACACTGAGACAGTCATTGTGGTGTCAATGAACTATCGGGTGGGTGCCTTCGGGTTTCTGGCCCTGCATGGCTCCTCTGAAGCGCCTGGCAATGTCGGCCTGCTTGACCAGAGGATGGCCCTGCAATGGGTCCAGGATAATATACACTTCTTTGGTGGAAATCCCAAACAGGTATGAGTATGTTTATCAGTCAGTATCAATCACACTGGGCATCTTTTAGTGGATACTTGTAGATGCTGTATACCAGGCACTATGTCCTCATGCCTTTTCACTTTGTTGGTCAGGTCACAATCTTCGGTGAAAGTGCCGGTGGTGCGTCAGTTGGGTACCACCTTTTAATGCCAGGGAGTCGGACACTTTTTACCAGGGCCATCCTCCAGAGTGGAGTCCCCAACAGCCCCTGGGCCTCAGTCAGTCCTGCAGAAGCCCGTAAAAGAGCTACACTGTTGGGAAAGTTGGTTGGCTGCAATGGTGGAAACGATACGGAGCTCGTAGACTGTCTTCGTGTTAAGACTCCACAGGAGCTCATCGATCAGGAGTGGCAGGTAATTACAGTTTTTTGGCTCTTTGGAAACATTGTGTGAGTCTTGCTGTAATTACTGTATCAGTGATGGTAGTTGAAATCACTGCCATCTGTGAGGGCTTTGGGCCGACTCAGTGTTTTGTGGCCTCGCACCTCTTGGCCCTGGGCTATGTCCAATTTTTTTCTACTGGCATCTTAATGTGTCTCAATGAAATCATCATCAGTGAGCCAACGCTGCCATCCTGGATCTGAACACCTTTGTAAGAGTAATATCTGGGCCTAGTCCATCACAATATTTTGTGTTTCGTTACCTTATTTTTAAAGACAAGCTGTCCTCATATACTCAAATAAATGTTTGTTTTTTTGCATCATTGACACCAGACAGCAGAAGAACAATAACTACATTGCATAATGCGAAACTGAGAACATCCTCTCTCTGGTCTCAGGTCTGGGGCCAGTTCACATCAGATTTTTGTACCAAACCGTGTCAGAGACCTCAGAGTTGTTTCTCTGCACCATTATTTCAACTCAAGCTGAGCTCCTTCTCTCAAAATCCTGTTGTTGTGTTAGTCTGTCATTTACTTTTCATATGAAGTCAAGTCTGGGCTTGTCATTTTCATTACCACAGGTTCTCCCATGGTCTTCAATTTTTCGCTTCTCCTTTGTTCCTGTCGTGGATGGTGAGGTTCTTCCTGACTCCCCTGAGGCCATGCTCAATTCAGGCAACTTTAAAGATACCCAGATTCTCCTTGGTGTGAACCAAGATGAAGGCACTTACTTCCTGCTTTATGGAGCACCTGGCTTCAGCAGGGACAACGACAGCCTGATCTCCAGAGAGGACTTCCTGGAAGGTAATTACGAGTCCTGCTAAACAGGACTCTGACAGAAAAAGTTGTGTCCTACAGATGTAATTTAAATCTGTTTTCTTGTGCCATCTTGACTCCAAACTCACAATTTTGCACTGTCCCGTGCGGTGCCACATTTGTCACGTGATAATTAGAATAAATGCGAAAACACAGCAGACTTACACTAGGCAAGCAAAGATGCTGAACCACTCCATGACAAAGAGGATTGAGTTCTATTCATTGCCAGCTTGCTGCCGTCAGGTTGCAGTTGAGATGAACGTTCAAACGATAAATCAGTCAACAAAAGTACTCCGAGCAGAATTTCTAAATATGTGTCACTAATATTGTGGCATTGCAAATATCACGTGTGAACTGATGACCGCTTCCACACATAAATCCGTGTCTAATTTGAGTCACCACATTGTTGTGCGGAGCTGCTGCAAACCACTCCCGCTTGGTGTCAGTCAGGGTGAGATTTCAGCAAGACCCTTTCTTTGGCTGAAGGACCAGTAAAAAGAAACCATTTTCAGACTGCAGTCAGTATTTCAAAAACTGTTGTCTCCAGGTATTAAACTGGCTGTGCCACATGCCAACGACATTGGTATGGAGGCTGTTGTGCTGCAGTACACAGACTGGATGGATGAGAACAACGGGGCCAAGAACCGCGACGCTTTGGACGACATTGTTGGAGACCACAACGTCAACTGCCCTCTGTCCCACTTTGCCCGCTCTTATGCTCTACACTTCGCCCTCAAGGCCAATATGGGAAGCAGCCATGGGCTGATGAACATGGGCGGGAACACAGCAGGTGAGCAATAGGATTTCACCATGACAAAGTCTTCAACCGTTAATTGTTATTCCCTCCCGTCAAGGTGGCGTCTACCTCTACCTGTTCGATCACCGGGCGTCTAACTTGCTCTGGCCGGAGTGGATGGGAGTGATCCATGGCTATGAGATTGAGTTTGTATTTGGCCTGCCACTCGAGAAGAAGCTTAACTACACCCTGGATGAAGAGAAACTGAGCCGACGCATGATGAGATACTGGGCCAATTTTGCAAGAACTGGGTGAGATGGCAACTCTCTTTCCTGTGTTGTTTTCTCAGTCGCATTGAATATGCTCAGGTTTTCATTGGGAGTGACTAGGAAGGATGACATTAGAAAGGAGTGTGTCAGAGGGACAGTCATGTGGAAAAGCTTGGAGACCAAGTTAGGGTGGCCAGACTCGCAGGGCACTGGGCTATAGAAGGAGAGGAAGGCAACCGTTGAGGGTTATGGAGGAGGTAAGGGAGGGCGTGAAGAGGATACGTTTGACAAGAGAGGATGCTCTATGTTACAATGGACAAGACCAACTTTGAAGTGGCAACATCTGATGGGAAATGGCAAGAAGTAAAGAGGGGAAAAAGACTTGGGGTCTCCATAGAATATGAGGAAGAAAAATTATTGTTTTTATTTTATTCCAGTTGATGTTACCTGAAGTAACTGATGCTGAATATCATCTCTCCTCAGTAATCCTAACGGGAACCACGAGTCCCTGTCAGATAGCAGGAGGCGCTGGCCAGCCTTCACCATCAGTGAGCAGAAGCATGTCGGACTCAATATTGATCCCTTGAAGGTCCATCGAGGTCTCAGGATTCAGATGTGTGCTTTCTGGAACCGCTTCCTCCCGCGTCTGCTCAACATTACTGGTAACTATTAAACAAAAAAGAAATTATTTCACTTGATTGGTTAAAATGGCTTTGTTCTTGTGGGTCTGAAGCTCCCTTGTATTTCCTCATACAGCAGTGGTGTAGCTCCTTTTCACTCTGTCGTGTGACTACAATGTTCTTCAACCTTGATCAACAACTTATTCATATGTGTCTTAGCCGCATATTAGCATCCTGTTCTGCATGAGTTGTCTGACCCTGTCATGGTAACTACTATTTCACTCTACACCAGGGGCTCTTCACCTTTTTGATCTCAGGCCCCACCTTTTCCAGAACAGATGTGTCTGGGGCCCATTCAAGTAACAGAATTACTTATTTCATTTGTGGTCAAAAACCACACATGTAAACATACCAAAAACCTGTGAAATGACATGAAACCATGTGATCAGATATTTGTCATCTTAAAGTCCAACCATCAGCAGAACCAGGTGCAGGTCTTGTTCATCAAATTTACTAAAGAAAAAACGAAGAAAAAGATTCCCTTGATGTAAACTGTTGAGAACATTGGAAAAACTGTATGTCATGAATACAATTCTGAATAAAATAAATCTAATGTATAATTATCATAATATTTTCTTTTTCATAAATAAACTCTACAAAAGATAAGTGAAGTGTAAATGGAAGTATCGCCATAAAATGAATTTCAAAAAACACTCCAACAGGTGAACAGTTTTTACTTTTACATTTTTTCTGTTGGTAACTATTGCAAAGCTGTCAAGTCCATTCAGTGACACACTACTGCCACCATGGCTAATGTATTAAAACTGAGTTTCTCGCAATCCTCACAGCCCAGAGGTGTAAAACAAAACACTTAATTACTGAGGACCTCTGTCATCTTATCATTTTAAGCTTTTTAGAAGCCATTTTTTAGTCTGCATCATTCTCTGTCTGTGTCTGCAGACAACATCGATGAAGCAGAGCGCCAGTGGAAGGTGGAGTTCCACCGCTGGTCCTCCTACATGATGCACTGGAAGAGCCAGTTCGATCACTACAGCAAGCAGGAGCGCTGTTCTGACCTCTGAGGGCCCGGATGCCAGCGAGTGACAGGGGAGGAAGGGGGAGGCAGTGAGAGAGCAGACATTTCCTCCACAGCCTTTCATCCTGTTTTTATTTAAGCCATGACTCCACCGATTTCTCTTATTTATACTATTTATATTATTTATAACTGTGTTTGGTTCCTCTGTGCACCCTCAGGGCTGTGGAGGAAATCTGTCATCTACGAGGAGGAATACGGAAAAAGATTGGTCATTACCTCGAGTGTGTGTGCATGTGCGTGTGTGTGTCTGTGTGCGTGTGCTACCTCACCACTCCCATACTACAGGTTTTATTTATTCCGATTTCCTTCGACATATCAGGGTATTTTTTTTCAGCACTGTATCGTGTTTCTGTCTGGACAACTATTCCTGCTATCAATCACACAGTACCTCAAATTGTTTTTTTTTATGTGTCACTACCTGGTTAAGCAGTATATCTGTGTGACATGTGTAGTATATGTCAGTATATCTGTGTAGGGATTTGCCAAGAATAAAGGCACTGGTTGTTGGTTTTGGAATATTATCGAGCTTGTTCTGCATTTCCAGGGTTCTGTTCAAATTTTAGAGGGAATTCTCTTCGTTGATAACAAGTTAAAGGAATGTATGAATATTGGGTCATTTTATGAGTTTCAAAACAGAGCGACGGTTCCCAGTCTTTGAATAGTAGGCCACATTTGATGCTCTCCTGCAGCCACTCTCTTGTGGATGACTAGTTCCTGTTTTGATGTGTTTTTGTGTTAACTGTTTTTATTTCTACATCTGTTCTGTTTGACAGTTTTTTTCCTGCTTTGATCTATTCTTTGGTGCCTTTTTTAATGTCTTCATGACCTCACACTAATGCTGATGCCCAAAGTTCTTCACCAAGAATAAGTAGTTGTGATCTCGGTCGCTAATCAAGTGTCTACTTCTGAAAATCAAAGGAAAAATTTTCATCCAAACTCCAGCTAGTTCTATCAGGTTCAGCGTTCCTTTTTCTCATTTCTCATTTAACTCGACCCATCGGTCTGACTGGGAAAGTCAAGCCCTCTGGACTCTTCTACCTGTTACTACACATCCAGAAAATAAGCTTGATGCCGGTTCTCCTGGTCTCCTTTATACTTGTTTTTGTTTTTACATGCTTGTGCGCACACATGCTGGCACACATTCAGTCCATTGTTTTAAGCGCCGTTGCTTGTGTTCCTCCTCTCAATTATTTATCCACTCCTTTTCTCTGTCCTTGTTTGTCAGTCCTCTGTCCTTCACCTCTCGCATCTTTTCCACTCCCTCCATCCCACACCCTGTAGTCCTTCCAGTCCTTGGCTCTTGTTTACGCCTCCTCGTCTTCCTCCTCTGTAATCTTCCTCCCCTCTCCGGTTGTCAACTTCATCTGCAATCAGCATCGACATACCCTCCTGTCCTCCGTACTCCATTGTGCCCCACCCCCGTCTTTCTCCATGCTGACCTGACAGACCTATATCTTTCCTACTTCTAAGTTTTCTTCCCTTGCTCATTGACCAACTTTCTCACCCCCCACAGCCCTTTGCCGTGGCTGCCCCTGCCGCCTCTCCATCTCTGTCCTCTCCCTCCCATCGCTCTTCGTCCTCCTGCATTCTCGTTAGTCTAATGGAGGCAGAGTAATTCACTCAGCAGCAGGGTAATGTGACAGAGCGCTGGCTCAGCCTCTGGCCTGCCAGCCAACAGGGTGGATGGATGGATGGATGGATGGATGCTCAGGCAGAGGGAGGTTTGACGGAGTGGGATAAATGGAGAGAAGTAACCCTTGCATTGCACTCCTGCATGATTGTATGTAGAGAAATTCAGTTTACAAGATTCGCTCTGATATCCACTGGTGAATGGTGAAACAAGAATTGTGGAGCCTTTTTTTGAAACTGAAGTTCAACGTTAGTATTTTTATGCATCTATTTGTGACTGTAGCTGTCACAGTCCTCACAAAATAACTGGTTACACTTTTCTTGGAGGGTAGTTTCCCGTGTGCACAGCTGAAAACACACCAGATCAATACTGACTGTCAAAGCAGCAGCAACGGTGTCAGCATAGATTTTATCTTTTCACTGTGAGTTCTAACAAGGCGGTAATTCTTCTCTTTGAACAATAGGTGGTGGTCACGTGCCACAAACTCTTGGGAAACGTTTGCGGTAGGCCACCCGTAGATTCAGGCTTTGGCTTGAGCTGGATCTGTTTTGCCATTGCATGTGTGCCCTTACACAGTCAGAAACTGTCCGAGCGAATGACATGTGACTTCCATCCCGATCTAGTAATCGTTCTCACAAGTGTCAGGAGACTAGGTCCTGTGTTGACCCTGTGAACTGATCCCCTCTCTCTCAGCGTAGACAGTCCGAGCACTTCGAACTTGAGGTTTTTAGATTGAGCAGTGCTTCTACCTGGTGATGACAACTGAGTCCACCAAGGGTCGTGACCCCCAGCACTCGTGAGATTGAGAAGGGGCAGGAACCTCAGTAGGAGGGTCCCTGTGTCTCTACCTTTTGTTCACATGATCCCTGAGCTCGACAAGCAGCTTCTATCATCATGTGGCGTCCGTGCACTGTATTGCATCGTCATCCTGGCTTCTCTCTTTCTGGCTGCTGTAGATGAAGAAACCATTGCCTCTCATTCGCTCTGAAACTCAAAGCAGTGATGATGACCTCATTATCTTTGTACCTCCGACATAACAGTGTGCGATATAACCAACAAAAATAGAGTCGACTGACAATTTGACAGCGGTGGTCTGGAGTGAGTCCTGGCAGTCTTTTGAAAGTTGAATGCTAATGCTCAGTTTACCTCACAGGGGCAGAGCCAGAAGGCTTTTTCTTCTAGGTCACCTCTGGCGTCCATTAGAGACTCATTGTAGCTGCTTCTCTCATGACATGAAGCCTGATAAATTGGAACCCCAACCATCAAAGATTCCTTCTCCCAGAGGTTTGCCAGGTGACTGGAATGAGACCAACTGTGACTAGGGTTACCTTTCCGTACTGGCTGGGGAATGTCACTGGGATCTGGCTCATTTGTTTTCAGAGAAAGTCAGTGTTAGCTTCGTGGTTTCCTTTGCAACCCAGCATCAAAGTACATGATGAGTGAATGGATGGATGGATGGATGAAGTGAGTGTGTGACTGACAACCTCTTCTTCAGCAGTAAACCTGATGAAGCTCCTCCCTCTCCCTCCCCATTGTCCAATCGAATCCTTGTGCATGACCCAAAGTCCCGCCCCAGTATCTCAAACTCAGACTGTTACTTTCTGTAAAATTTGTACTTTTGAACAAAACTATTATCAAAGTCAGTAATATATCTTTAATGTTAGGTATGTGTGATGTTAGCAATAACGTAAATACATCCGTAAAGGAATATATTTGATATTTAAATGCAGTGAGAAAAAAAAATGCTATGTGATAACTCAACGAGAATGGATAGAGGTTGTGTTTTAAAAAGCAATATTCTATATATAACCTAAAAATGAGTGCCATAAAACTGTTTTCCTTGTTCTCTAATCTTTTATGTCCAGTCGTCCGACTCATGGTTTTCTGACCACTTGTACTGTGCGTGTTGAAGGCTTCTGTCGCTTACCAGTATGTCTCTCTGTATCATGAATGCTGACTTGGTTAAAGCTAAAGCAACAGAAATAAAGACACCCTGCTGCTTCTGTCCGACACAGATTCTGGTTCTTCTTTTTGGAAATGTTCTTAGTCTTTACTCATTCAGAGGAGGCGCACGTTGTGAACGTCTAATCGGTGTCAGCTGATCTGTGGCTTAGTGATAGTTTGCTACCCTCTGCTGGTCACTTGTACAATTGCCGTTCCCTAAGAATTCAGCGAAGTGTCGTTTTCTTCTATTTTTTTAACGTTTTGTATCAAAATGTAAACCATTCTTTATTTATTTATTGCAGTGTTCGATTTAATATGATATAGTCACGTCACTTCAGCTTTATGATACCTGTTCGGAAACATAACAATGAAAGGGGGCGAGTATGTGTATGAACGGGTATGCAAAATAATAATATAGTTATAATTATTATACTAACAATTAGGTTGAAACGAGACACCGACGTGTTGTGTCATGCTGGTGACTTGTCCCCAGTCGGAATTGGCTGCTAAACCCCTAGGAGATTTTCAAAATAAAGGCATTATTATTATTATTATTTTCGTAGCTGAGAACGTTGTCTTGGTTAGCTTAACATTCTAGTAAGCGTTTTATAGTTAAGCGTCAGCGTTTTTATTTAATCACGATCTAAAAAAAAATCAAATTTCTTATGGAGCGATACTCTTCCACGCAATGAATTATAAGACATTTATTGCGAAAGGGTTAACAGGAAAGGAGACAAAGGCAAAATTCCGCTTGATCCCGAGAAATTCCTCAAGTTTCGGGTCTTTGTTAAGAAAGTTTTCACGGATTGGGAGTTTCGTTTCTGCCCATCATCTGGTGCCTCAACAATAGTCAAACTTTGAAGTCGTGACTATTCTCGGTGGAGCTACTGCAACGGGACGATATTATGTGGATTATTTCGCTGTTCTGTGACGAACATTCCTGATTTGAAGAAGAAGAAGAAGAAGAAGAGGAAGAGGAGGAGGGAGGTCTTCAGGAGGATCAACGATGTGGCACAACTCTCCGACAACATCGCCCTTCTCTGTTTGGGACAAAATGGTGTGTGGAAATACCCGATATAACCACGTAGCTATGTCCAAGTCACGGCTCCGCTTGGTTTCCTCCTTTGTTTGTTTGAGCATCCAACGCAGGGCCGCAGTTCTGGTACATTTAACATCGTACTCCGGAGCTTTTACATAAGAAATGAGAATTTGCCTTCTGCTACTTCTACACACTAGTTTCATTGATGTAGCTAACGTTACGCAGGAGTAGTCAGCCTGGAGTTTGAACATGTCCAGGAGCTTCCCAGCTGGCTTACATGCCCATCTATCAGAGCAGGGGAATTGATACACACTGTTGACATGGAACAGTGCCAACACGTGACCGTCCAACATTCCTATGTTGGAGTTATGGACACGTGTGCATCGATGAGATTTCAATGTGATGAGAAGTCAGATTTGAGGTTTAACTAAAACTGGTAACATTGCCATCGTCCTTCAGACATTGTTTTCCATATCACGTTTATTATTATTAAAGCTATTCATAGCATTTTGGGGCTGAGGTGTGCCATAAAACAATGGGCTGCCCAGGTTCCAAAGCAACTTCAAAGGCTGAGGTCAGTACTGTATTTGTGTCGGCACCAAAGTTAGTCAAACCACGTGATTGACAGGGGGAAAAAAAATGTCTGCATTTGTGCTGGTGCTGATCTAGAAGAGTGTATTTTCAGGATGATCAGCTGGACAAAGAGGGCGAGAAAGAACGACAGCAGCGGGATGAGAAGGAGAGCAACGAGGCTGAGGACGACATGAGAAGTGATGAAGATGCCGACAACGAGGAAGAGGACGAAGAGGAGGAGGATTCGGAGGGTGCGGCACTGGTCTGGCAGGAGAGCTACGACAATGACAGTCTTGGTCTTCCCATCATGCACTGGGAGGCTCTCAGCCTGCGCATTGCTGAGTTGGAAAAACAGGAGGTGGAGAGGAAGGAGAGAAGAGCCAAGGTTCGTAGTGATGATGCTCCTTAGATTTGCTCACAGGACGATGACATCACCAGCGTACGTGGGTTGCCATGGCCACCGTGGCATACACACTGACCACTGAGTGATGAGCTGAATGATGGCTTCCACGGGTGTAATAAGTGGCTCGCTCAGTGAAAAGTGTGTGATGTGTATTTTAGAGTGGCGTGTCGCTGGAGCGAGGGAGAACACCAGTCAGCTGGAAGGAGGAGAGAGGGAGGCGAGCCGAGAGCTGGGAGGACAGCGACGACGCCTGCAACAGTCACGTGTCGGCGCTCACCTCCCGGTAAACACGCTTCCACACCAGCGCTCACCACACACATCCTCACATCTTTTTGGAGTCTGGGTGGAGGCAGAGTTCTCTGCTCAGTCACTCGAGAAACTGGTCAGAGATCAGCTTTACTCTCTGTTGTGGAGTGGAAACAATGTTTGGCTGCTGTCTTTGATCAAAGTTTCCAGTCAGACCAAGTCCTAATTGACTGGACGGAGCCAGACATCGCAGGTGGTTCTACCTTGTTTGTTCTGCTCCCCTACCTCCCTGCCCCAAATTACAGCCGCTGTCACGAGCACTGACTGCACAAGTTTATTCTGACGCCAATGTATAAAAAGCAGAAATCCTGTTTTTTTCCCTCAATATGACAGTGTGTAGAAGGTGCCGTGTCAAAGGACCAGTGTGGTGAGACGCTGACTTGCTAGAAAGGAAAACGCACAGCAGACCTGTTACAACACATCAGCTAGTTTAACTGTCGCTCTTATAAACAAAGAGCCAGCGTAAACACACCCTTGTTAGAGCATTATTACACGGCAGAACAACACAAACCCACAGAAATACTGGCCTGCGGAAACCTCCAACAATCCTAATGACACACTGACTGAAAGCAGGGGCTAAATGACCCACACCTGCACATACAATGTTTGTCTCAATGCGTGTCTGCGTTCTTCAGCCTGCAGACTCAGATGAACCTCCAGCTCTGCTTCATCAACAACAGTGAAAGTGAGGAAGAGGAGGAAGCGAAGAACGCCGGCGAGAAGGAGAGCAGCACTGCCCGGGTAATGGCCGCTGTTTATCAGGGAGGCAACAGCTATATCTCCACATGGTATTGACAGGCTCTGTTCTCCTCTGCCTCATGCTGATGAAGAGAGGGACTCTGCAGACTCCGCCCACAGCTAAGGTAGAGAAGCCTAAATCCCGAGGTTTCCGGAACACGCTGAGGAACCTGAGAGACAGACTGAGGACAGACCACAAACAGCTGGTGAGTTTGTCAGAGTCTGTCTCCGACCTCACTTCTTCTACAAACCGCTCTCTTGTCCCACCTCCATGAGCTTTCTTCCTCAGTGGCTTCTCGCTCATTTCCCGCTCTTCTTCCGTCCCCAGACTGCAGCTCGTTGTGATCCAGCTCAGAGGAGACATCTGGAGCGAAGTGACTTACAGAACCTCACTATGAAAGAGCTCAATGCTCTTTGTAAGTCTCTCAGCCAGACCATACAAGGTACACATACCCAAAATTTGCTAACAAAGTGCATTTTGAAATCCAAAACATCGGGTATTTATTACCAGCTGCTGCCTTCTTCTTTATAGACCTCAGCTCAGACCTGGTGGGCCGCCTCCAGGTACGGGACCAGCTGAGGACGGAGCAGGACGCCATGCTTCTGGAGGTCCAAGACTTGACCTCTCTGACCTCGCCCAGCTGAAGCCCTAAAGTGCTTCACCTCTATGAACATCTCAGTCGGACCAGCTCCACTGGTTATGATCACTGTGAACACTTTTTCTCGCACGGTATCTTCCTGTCTGTAACTGTGGTGCGAGAGCCATGTTTGTCCAGTGGGTGGCGATGATGATGGAGCACTGTGGTACAACAGAAGGAAGCAGGGAGTTTTGCAACTTCAAACAAGCCACTGATTTATTTTTCTTTAGGGAACATTCCATTATGACCACCACATCTTGATCAAAGTATTTCTGATGGGGTCTCACACCATTGATACAGAAGTGCACACATAGTTTCATTTAAAATGTTACATTTGACACCTCCATCTTTAAAAAAATATTGACATAACCTCTGCCTCACAGGTTAATGAATTGAACTATCACAGCGACCAACAGAATAAGGGCATTGCAAGCGCCCTGCTGGTCGACCACCTTGAAGACAACTCACATTACGCTTTGACAATTACCTTCTGTTCATTTGCAATAATGAATCAGTTGACCACTTTACTGAAACAAAACGCACAACTGATTCATGTAACAGCTGTGTTCAATTGGCTAGTCAAGTAGCGAATGTGCTAACTACAGTGAGAGCGGACATTACTGTAGATGAGTCAGGAATGCTAAAGGTTAGCATTCATCATGGCGGTTATTTCTCTCTCAAGTCGTCCTCTACATATCGTACGCCTCTGGTCTCCTGCCCGTCTCACCTCAGCTATTTATTATTCAGAGGTCAATGACTGCAATTATTTTTCTTATGTAGACTTTAAATGGGGGAACGACTAAATGTGTAATGAGGGACGTTGCGTTTTGCATGTGTTCATGTTACATGCAAGCGTCTACTTAAATAACCTCTGTACTTCCCTATTTGTTTGGATGTGCAACACTGACTGGAACACTAAAGCAGCTGTCCTCAGAACAGTTTCAAACGACAATGTTTTGTGCCAAAAATGAGTTGTATTTGTAAATGTGCAATTTGTCTTCAAGCAAATACTTTTTTTACTTCAATCGGATTTTTAAATTGAAAAGGGCTTTTTACTTTCTTAATACCCGTCCGAACAAGTTTTATATTTCTGCTTGTGGTTGACATTTCAAGGGACTATTAGTGCCAATACATCGGTTATGTCATAGATGCTGGTTTTGCGTGTTACAGTGTTGTCATAACAACCACTCTGCCTTGAAGCTCTGATCGGGCTGTGCTGCCACATCATGTTTTTGTTAAGTTGAAACTGTTCTAATTTTATACAAACGATCGACATCCTTTGCTGACGTAAGAAATGTATAGCTGTCAATGTTTACATATGACATGTTTAACAGCAGTGTATAGATGTGTAGTTGTTGTACATTATTGCTGCATGTACTCTGACTGTCAATCATTGGTAAAACCTTTCTAAAATTGCGGTGGTGGTAATGACTGTTTGCCTGGCTGCACCTGATTGTTGAGTCACAGAGTTAAAGTGTAACTATTTGTTGCTAAACAAATAAAGTGCCCCCTGTTTTATTTCAGGTTCCATATTTCATAAGCAGTGACGCTGAAATTCACAGCTCACAGCAAATTTGCACTCTGCTGAGTCAGCAGTCGCGCTCCCTCATTTCTTCCATACATCTGACGCCCAAATCCGAGAGTGTGAACCTTGGTAATGGGTTTTTAACGGATCGGTAGCTCATTCTTTTTAAAATGGAAATGTGCTCCTGGAATCTGAAACACTGAAGTGACTCAATGAGTCACTGTGATCTTTCCAGTGAATGATTTAAACCATACATACATTGTCAATTAACCACTGCTTGGTCCTGTTCAGGGTTGTGGGGAGTACTGGAGCTTCTCCCAGCGGTCATTGGGTGAGAGGCAGGAATGCACCCTGGACGGGTCGCCAGTCCATCCCACACACACACAGACACCAAGAGGCAATTTTAGTGTGTCAAATTAACCAAGTGAGCATGTCTTTGGGCTGTGGGAGGAAACCGGAGTACATGGAGGAAACCCAAGCACATGGGGAGAACACGCGAACTCCATGCAGAAAGGTGGTCCGACCCCAGGGATCGAACCTGCATCTTTCTTGCTAACCACTAGGCCTGACTCAAACCATAAATTTTGTATTACTGTTCAGTCCCATTTATAAACAATGATATATATTATTGGAGATAATATTAAAAAATAAAAAAGCTGCAGCAGGGAGCCCTCTAGTGGCTGCCATCACAGCTAATCTGATTAAAAACCATTCGAGTAAAGTGTTTAGGGTATTTTATTCTGGCTTACTTTCTCATCTCAAGAAATATATATTGGATGCTCGGCTGTTTCAACCAGATTTTCATTGAATGTTTGAAATAGTTTGGTTAAAAGGGTATCAAGACGGTGTTGATGGAGTGAAGAGCAGACAGTGCCTTCTAGTGGCCACTGAATGTGTGGACACTGATTCATGAAACCTCATCAGCCCATCACTGGTGGCAGTCAGTTCCATTCACTCTTTAAGATTTGTACCTGCCAAAGCTTCGTAGTGCAGACATTTCTGTGGACAACCTCAGGACAAAGATGTCGTGTCTCTGCATAGACTGGCAAAACTGCTCTTTGTCATTGACTTAACCGAGGCAAGGGATCAAAGGAGGCTCTCTCTCCTGGTCCATTACAAATCCATTCCCTGATGAAAGAAACAAAAGCAGGTCCAGGATCTGCTGCCTACTCTCAGTGAAGCAAGAGGGACCGTGTCTCCAAGAGGTGTCCTAATTGATCAAATTCTTCTATCACTGTACGGAATAGAAAACACCTCATCTGTGTGAACCCACAGCAGAAAGAGAGCTCTTAACATGCTGTTCGCCTTCACTGACAAAAGTAAAGTCAGAAGGACAAAGCAACTATTTTTGCAGCAGAAATCTTCATTGAGAGTTGGATGCCACTACAAGCTCCAACGCTGGGAGGGCCTTCCACCCTTCTCAGTCTGAGAACTATGGTCTTGGACTGGCATCATCATCATCCAGATTATGCTCAGAAATGGTCCATGTTTCCTTTGGGATTGATACTTTTAGTCGAGAATGAAGAATTGTCTGGAGGTGGAGCCACCTCAGAAGTGGAGGAGATAAGTCAGCTGGAGACTCTGTGTGTTTATCCATGTTGCTCTGAAAGAAGCCACAAGCAGTTGTTGAATATTGACACATTAACAGAGACATGGTGGCAGCAGAGGAACTGACCTGAACACAAGCAATGGCAAGCAACGCAGCCCTATCAAAAAGGTGGATCGCACATGCACACAGGTGAAGAGGGGAAGAAGAATTAGATGACAGTCAGTCGCAGGGAGAGGGCGGGACTGCATCGCCATAGTAACGGCCAGAACGGTCAGAAGAGCACCAGAGAGGTGAACGCAGCAGCATCTGGGTCACTGATCAGAAGTCATAGCTGTGTGTCTGGGGAGTTTTTAAGGAGAGGCCCGGGCAGGGCAACAGCTCTTTGGATGGTTTTGAATGTTTCCGTTGATGTTCCACAGTTGAACAAGCGGGACTCAACACTTTAGAGAAACAGCAGCAGGTAAGTGTCTTTCATCTTCAAACAGCAGATTGCAGTGATGCAGGTATTTATGAGTTCCATGGAGCTCCATCCAGTCCCTAAAATCCTAATGCATCTCATGACTTTTCTGGCCCCAAAACATCATTCAAAGGGATGTAATGTTCATTTTACCATCCTGACCTGCTAGATAATCACCTGCTGTAAGTGATCCACGTCAGAAACTTTAAAATCTTAATGGTTTACTTTTTCTTTTTTCGAAGACAAGCTTTATTGTAATTGAAAGTTGTTCAGTTTTGGTGATGTTTATGTTCAGCTATGACTCCAAGGCCAAAAAGATCCAGACGTATGGAGTTAGTCCTTATGAATATGTATAATGAATGAGCACTTCTTCTCACCTATATTAACGTTTTGCATTCATTGTTTAATTATCTTTCTTACATATGGCTGTTGGATGTTGAAACAAGGTTCTGCCTACTTGCAAACGAATGCATAGCGAGGGGAAAAGGCACTTAGAGGTGGCATTGTGATATGTGTGCAAGTTGAAATATTCCACATTAGGTTGTTCACCAGAGTGATTTATTTGGCTCCATGAACAAATAAATCTGAGATGAAACCTTCTCATGATGAGAACTGGGCTCAGCAGTTCTGCCACAGACACTGAATCTTTAAGTGCATGGTATTTGATGAGCTAATATTTGCAAAGACACTGCGTTGCTCCTTTTAAAAGGGTTATTAGACCACCAGACACACTGACTATACGACCATGTTAATATTGGCTCCGCCATTAACCATTAACAGCCGGAATAAGGTTTAAAATGTCTTCATGTTTTTGTCTCCAAAAGAGAAAAAGAGCTAAAGGTTATAAGACCTTTTACTCCCTGCTAGTCCAAGACGTTAATATATGTTACTGGTTGACACATTATCTGTATTGAACTGAGCTTAATACAGTGGAGTGGAGGCACAGCCTGTCGACTGACACCAAGAGCAAACTAATAAATGCCAGTGGTGCTAAATACTGCTGTAACAGGGCCATCTTCTGGCAGATATCATCTTGTATTAGACGATGAGAGAACGGCAGGCAGGAGGATGAATGTTCAGAGGGATGCACACAGACATGTTGGGGAAGTGTGGTTACTTATTGCAGAGTTAATGGGGTGAGAACAGACTGAATCAGCAGCATACCCTCGTACACAGGAAGGCAAACAAGCATCAGCAGCGTACAACAGGAGGTGAAACATATAATGCCAAGGTACAAAGGGGAAAGGTGAGTTTGTGGGAAGCCCAGCCTGCCTTCCGGTCCAACGTCCAGTCAGTTTCTCAAGTTGCATCCCTGAAGTTTGGCTAGTTTCACCTGCAGTCCCAAGACATCACTGCACATGAACTTCCACAACTGCACCTGCTTGAACACAGGGATGCATGAACTGTACATGAAGCCCAAGTGTTAGGAGGGACGGTATACGATTCTTGAAAAGTCACTAGAGTAGTCTTTGATGTTCTCTGAGAGATGGAAAACAGGCAGTTGTTCTTGTCAATCTGGATTTGATTAGATATGTTTGCTACTGTACACGCAGGTGCAGCAGAGGACCAGACAGTAGTGGATGGAGCTAGAGATAAGATAATAAAGGTAAAGAAAGGTATAAAGAACGGTAAGAGATAAAGAAAGGTAATAACAGATGATGATGCTGAAATACACTCCAGTGCATTTCAAGTACTGGATCTAGCACTTGGCACTCTGCCAGTAGCTGAAATCTCAACAAGACAACAGACAACAAAACCTTGTTTGATCTAACATAAATTTGTTTTTATCAAATCCAAATCCTTTGACCTGAGAGAAACTTGGGGCCACAAGTGGCGATAAGCCTGCTTGATAGAATTTGAAAAAAAAAAGTTGTTCTGTCAAGCCTTGACTTAGAATTTAGTAATTTAAAACACACATTTGTTACTGACGCCATTATAAAAGGGGCTGCAGTCTCCTCCGCTCCTTACAGAGTGCTGCGTGTCAAACAGATGGTTTCCTGGATGAGTGCAGTCACGGATGGTGGACAGGGAGCTAAGTTGGTAGCAGATATTAGCAATGTTCCTCAGGTCCATTCATTGAATGACTGAGAATATATCCACTAGACCAGTTCATGCAGGGTTGAGTCGCAGGGGCATCATCACAAACTTCTCATTTCTGACCCTTACTCCAACTTTGCTTATTTTCCTGAACCTTATGTGTCGTCCTTCTTTGGTGTGTCCTTGTCATTTTCATGTTACTGTCAGTCACTTGTGATCTTTGAAGTCTCTTCTCCAGCGTGATCTAGCAGTTTCTGTGTCAGATACATCTTCCTGAAAACCCCCATGTGGTTTCCACATTTTCACTGCCCCTGCTGCAGCGTACATTAGTCTCAGAGTAGTTCTCGTGTACTAGTTCCCCTCTTTCTCTGCTCCTCTTATCAAGTGGAATGATAAGCATTGATAACAGTGCACTCACTGATTTGTCTCTTTTCATTCAGGTGCGACCATCCAGAGGCCTCAAAAAACAACCCCAACCCTTGTGACACTTTCGTATCATGGATTACAAAGAAAAGACCTAAAGGATTCCAAACACGCCACCGACGCAGTCTTTTTCTTCTCCAGTTCATCTCACCGAATCTCTTATGATGACATCAATGGAGCACCCTCCGGTGAACACCAGTGTCTCAAGCCTCCAACACCTCTCTCTGCCCCCCACCTCCCAGTCATTTTGCAGTATTGATGAGTCCTACAAATACATTTTCCTGCCCCTGTGCTACTCATTTACCTTCATCTTCAGCATCTCTCTGAACTCGGTCGTCTTGCTCCGCTCCTTCCGCCGTACTAAGCGTTGGAACGCTTCGCTGATCTACATGGTCAACCTGGCCACCACAGACTTCATGTACGGCATGTCGCTGCCCTTCCTCGTGGCCAGCTACATCATGCGTGACCGCTGGGTATTTGGGGACTTCATGTGCCGTCTGGTCCGATTCCTATTCTATTTTAACCTCTATTGTTCCATCTTCTTCCTCACCTGTATCTCCGTGCACAGGTACCTGGGTATCTGCCACCCCATGAAGGTGATCACACTGGAATCCAAGAAGGCAGTGAAGTGCACTTGTGTTCTAGTCTGGATTGTGGTGTTTGCTTTGACCTGCCCCATCTTTCGGTTCGCTCAAACTGGTCATGTGACCAGACTTGCTGGGATCAGTGGCGATGTGAGCGACTCAACCAATTCAAGCCGCAGACATTTATCTGTGAGCGGCAATACCAGTCATGGTCGCCAGGGCAGACTGGTGGAGGAGTTCCAGAACTGTTGGGACGACGCTATAGACAAGGAGTTCTCTGACTACGTCCCGTATGGCATCACCCTTCATCTGGTGGGCTTCTTTGTTCCGTTTTCAATTATCGCTTGGTGTTACTCTCACGTGGTTCTGACCATATTCAGGACTCTACACTCTCAGCCTTCATCCTACAGAGGACCAAAAGACGGCAGATACCGAGGAGTGCGCAGACAAGAAAGAGATGATCGCGAGAAAAGAGGAAAAAATGGATTCTCTAAAACGCATGGAAGGCAGGATGGGATTTCCATTTTTCTGGGTGCCCATTCTCCATATGCCAATCGCAGGCGCAAGTCCATTAAAACCATCATCACCATCACGCTACTGTTTGCCCTTTGCTTTTTCCCTTTTCATGTGACCAGAACCATTTTTCTCCTGCTGAAGGTGACAAGGGGAGTTCCCTGCCATACTATGACCATGGTGTCCATGTGCTACAAGATCACCCGGCCGCTGGCATCCTTTAACGCGTGGCTCAATGCCCTACTGTATTTCCTCACCAAAGATAAGGGGGGAGGTCACTGCTGCCAAGCTGCAAACACAACTAGTCAACAACATGGTGGGCTGCTGATGCCACTGAGGATGATGGGAAGAGCCGAGGATGCAGAGGTCGGAGCAGCGGCGGATAAATCATTTCTCAACAGTCCTCCATATATAAACAGAGATAAAGTCAATTATCCGGCCGAATAACAGGCTACCTTTGTTACGACGCATCTTTAACACTCTACAAGGGCGCCACCCACTGCTGTTCCAGTCTGGTGTTTTATATTGTTATTTAAATGATAGTATGAATACAATGTTGCAATCATTTGAATCTTGTGAGCGCAGGTGACTGTGTAAAGGTTAGGAAGCAGTGTTAGCCTTCTGACAGGACAGTCACTGGCTTCGCGCGTATTTATTACAAAGTCCACATTCTGTATCTTTCTGATCGAGCTGTGTAATTTGATCTGTAACATGAACTCTGTCAATGGCTCACTTTTAACAAGCTTTGATTTTCTCACTCAGCAGTGTTTCTACAACTGCAAGCCATTGTTTGGTTTTGTCTCTTCAGAAACTGTGATGTGACATGCACAAATAAATCGTCATTTTGAGCTAAAATAATTATTGTGGGGATTCCATTCACAAGGCCACTCTGAAACAAAGGCAATAAAAGGACCTCAGCTACTGTAACTCAGCAGCCACAGACCCCTTTCTTCCAGGGACGTTCTTCACAGGGCAAGCTGGATGTAACTTGGTAGCGACGTATTAAGGTAAATAAAAACGTGACACACTTGATGGGAAGAACCTGCAAAGTGATTTGTCATTCAGTGTAGCACTCCACTCCAAAGAGGTAGAGGTGTAATGTGGTGTTACACGGACACTACTCTGCAAAAAACGTGTGTGGATTGTAGGCAGTAAGTGGTACAACAACAATACAATTTTTATTTCTTCAAATAATTATGTAGAAATACTTCCACATTCCGTTAATTTCCTTGTGGTAATTTAGGGTGTTGCAGATCCAGAGTACTCTCTACCAAAAAAAAACTGACAGAAACTGAGGGATTCCAAGCACAACTGAGACAGAAACAAGGACGGCGCACTGAACCACAGAGGCATCCTGGAAGCCTCCTTATATGCTCAGTTTCTCTCACTGAGCACAGTTATGAAGGGCCTGACCACCAAATCATTGCACTACTCCAGCTGAGATCAGACCTCTAAAATAAACGAAACAACTATGCGAGAGCCATTTTGATTCCTCTTAATTGTACTACACGACCCGGATAATGTGCTTGATAGCTGGACTGAGCCAGCATGTAGCTGTCCAGCTCAAATGTGATCGGACTGTGTGGCCTGATGCTCTGTGTTGCCATGATGACACAGCTCTGCAGATGTTTAGGTTTGTATCGATCGAGTCATTTGGATTGTTAGTTCTCAAGAGAATTAGACAATGTGGTTTATTGGTTTTAGGAGACATAACCATCAGGAAATAATCAGAATCAGAATCAGCTTTATTGCTATGGTCAGTGGGGATCCCACCAACTGGAATAATGTGCAGTCATTACAAAAATAACATAAAATAAAATAAAATAATAGAAGTAGATAATAAATGAATAACCCACAAACAACAAGGACTGATCACAAATTCAACAGTCTGAAGCTGTTCCTGTGACGGGAGGTTCTGGTCTGGATGGACCGTAGCCTCCTGCCAGAGGGAAGAGAAACTAACAGTCCATGTTCAGGGTGAGAAGGGTCGGCTCTGATCCCACCTGCACGTCTCTGGGTCCTGGAGACATAGAGGTCCTGAAGAGGTGGCAGGCTGCAACCCATCACCTTATCAGCAGAACGTACGATGCGCTGCAGTCTGCTCTTGTCCCAGGAGGTGGCGCTGTTGTACCAGACAGTGATAGAGGAGGTGAGGATGGACTGGATGATGGCTGTGTAGAACTGCACCAGCAACTTCGTCTGCAGTCGTAGTTTTCGTAGCTGCCTCAGGAAGAACATTCTCTGCTGGGCCTTCCTGATGAGGGACCTGATGGTTGGCTCCAATTTGAGGTCCTCAGTGATGGAGGTTCCCAGGTAGCAGAAGGAGTCCACAATAGAAATGGGTAAACCAGCCAACATGAGAGGGGATGGAGAAATTGTGACTCTCCTGAAGTCTGTGACCATCTCCACTGTCTTCTGGGCGTTGAGCTCCAGGTTGTTGTGGCTGCACCAGGACACCAGCCGCTCCACCTCCCTCCTGTAAGCTGACTCATCTCCATCTGAGATGAGTCCCATGATGGTGGTGTCATCCGCAAACTTGATCAGCTTCACGGACTGGTGGCTGCAGGTGCAGCAGTTGGTGTATAACCATCCGGAAATAATTATAATTATATTAATGAAGGAAATAATTATTAACAATTATTAATAATTAACTAGCCTGTTCCTAAGTTGGTCAAAACTAACGCACATGACAGTGAACTGGCGAGCGACTCTGGGCTTTAGATGATCGACATCTATCATTCCGACAAAACAAAGTCTGGCCTGAATGTTTAATTTAATTCGGAAACTTGTGAGTCTCGTCCAGAAACCTACTGAAGGAAGCATGTTGATGATGAACCATGAAGGTGACTCTGGACCTCTGAAGTTAAACAATTTAACAGTTAACAGTTGCTGAGTACAACACAGTATATATATATATATATATATATATATATATATATATATATATATATATATATATATATATATATATATATATATATATATATATAGTTATACATGGTCCTGTGTGTGTGTGATGGTGAAGTTATCTATTATTCTGTCGTTCTACTTTCTATCTATTATTCTGTCGTTCTACTTTACATGGAAAAACATAAATTCAATGTTGCGTTATTTATGTATTTATTCATACAGACATACGCACGTGATTGTACTATCTCCATTCTTACTCAATATGTAAATACCTTCCTGACGTTCGCGCTAGTCGAAGCTGTCACTCTGTATACAAAGCTCTGCGTCACGGTGGAGTGATTTCTGACCCGAGACGGCGCACCCGTCCTCATAACTGTGCTATATAAGAAAGGCGACACACTCCCTCCTGTGGCCGGTTAGAAATTCAAAACACAACCGCCTCGCTCCAAACTCCCGACCTGCACCGCGGCGCTGCACAGCCTCTAACCGTCCGCCAAACTCAAACCGTCCGCCAAAAATAAATAAATAAAAATCACAGAAGCAATATTTTTTTAATTGAGTGCCACATACAGATCCACCCACCCCGCAGACACGTTATATGCAAAGGGAATTTTGCGCAGTTGGCGTTTGAATTTTATTTATTTTTTTTTTCCGTCAGAGTGACGGGCGAGGGGAGCAGCGCTGCAGCGCTCTTGGCGCCACTTTCAAATCCTCCACTGACGCAGACTGAGACTCTCCACTGTATCCTCATTTTTCATAAAATACAGGAATATTCTTCCGCCCTTTTCATTCGGGACTTTATTCCTACACAAGGTAAGCAATGCAGGTTAATTACTTTCATCTCAACTTTTACTTTTCTGGCACGCGTCAAACTTTGCTTCGGATGCCGTGTTTTGCTCTGCGCACTTTACATTACGGTGCAAATATATACTGGATTTTTGGTGACTTTTGTCGCCGTTACTTAAAGACAGTTTGGCGTCACTTCTGCGGTACACGGCGACACCTTTGTCGGCTCGGGCTGAAACTTGTTTCTGAAGAAGTTGGACCTCGGAGGACTTGTATTTTTCACATTTCTTCACAATAATATCTCTGGAGATAAACGGCAGCAGCGGCGCGGACACTCCCTCTTTCCCGACCGGCCCCCTCCTTCCTCCAGTGGAGACCCCAGCCCACCTCGACCGTGTAGCCCGCTGTGATGTTTGACATGAGAACGAACCCCCGACTCAAAGCACGCGGCGCAGAACTAGTTGAATCCAGTCTAGATTATGTAGATCGCGTGGGAGCCAGCTGCAGCAGGAGACGGCCACTGCTGACTCAGCACTTTCCCCAGCTCCCTCATGATGCGTTCAAATGCAAAGAATTCGTCTTCGTCTGCTTTTAATCATATAGTTTAATAGTCTTCGATTGTTTTATTACGTTATAAACGCGGGTACAATGGTCATGAAATGACCTCCCGATCTGGCCGTGCAGGGGAACATTACAGACGAAACCATAATTGATTCAGCAGGTCAAGATCGGGCTGCACGCAGCTTTATTTATTCCGTTATTTGAAACTTCCACTGCATTCTAGCGTGACCAAAGAAAATGTACAAGTCGCTGGATCGTAATAGTTGCTCTATGCACAGCAGCACTCGAGAAATATAACCTAACCACCTTCTATATTTTATCTTCAGCCAGCTCGTGTTCTTTATTCTTCATTCATGCGTCCTTTCAAATACATTTTCTGCTCATATTTTTTAAGTAATGAGTGGAGGTTTGACTTTTACAAAAGTGTTGCAGGTCTATTTCTTGTGTTAAAATGGCCCTCTTCACAACACGTCTGATCATAGAAGAAACCTATCATAGAAGCCCTGTATAATATAGAAGTGTCTCAGACAAAAAAAGACCAACTCATTCAAATGAATGTATTTTTTAACTGCATTTTCACTCAAATTTACTGCTGAAAAAGGTTAATCTCACATTTGGTTGCTGGTTGCAGTGACTTGAATGAGATCCAACTGAGGTCCGATGCCAAAATTGGCATCCATTTTGTTTCATGATGAAAATGACCTGTAAATTTTTTGTCGTTCTTGTAATATTGAAATTATCTTATATTCCTGTGATTTTAAGCATAGTGTGGGCATGTGATCTGTCAAGTGTAATATTGAACATTTCACATCAGGTTATTGTAGCAGTCTTCGCACTCACACTATTTTGTTTTATAAATTTACATGTCTATTTTATTCACTTATTTTTGCTATGTTTATTTAAATAGTAGTGAAAGTAAACCAGCAGAAATAGCTGTGCTAAAAATACTGTTTGAGAACCTTAAGTAACAACTGCCGTCCCTGTTGAGTGTATTTGTGGATTCTATTTTTTAAAATGAATGTGCTGTGTCTTCTTTATATATTCACACATAGGTGTTACATATTTTTTAAAATAAATTATAGATAGTTCTATTCACTCCTTTTTATTTTTAAATTTAGAGGCCTGTCACACTCACCTCAGACTGCCTGTGTGTAACATGAAAAGACACTGGTTTAATCCCAAAATGTCTGAATTATTGCGAAATGATCTCCCTGCTGCCTCACAATTTGCCCCATGCAGCTAAAATTGAAGTCATCTATACATGGAATCAGGGGCTGCCAGGGCTTCTGTGTGACTAGATGGCAACAAATTGTCTTCATCATGATCTCTTTAATTCTGGATTAATAATATTTTGTGAATAAAATGTTGGATTGAGGAGTGTGCTAAGCAACATTGTGTTCTGATTTGTCATCGCACAGCAAAACAGAGCTAATACACACACCTCGAGGTTTAATGTCCTCATGTATTAATAGATTATTAATTAAAGCTATGGGCCTTAATCTTATTTTTAAATTTCTATCGCAAAATTAGGATCGTACCTAAATGACTCAAACCAAAACTAATCATCACAAATAATAGTGACACTCATTTCTGAGGTTGTGATCCAGAGAGTGTAGTGAGTGTACACCTCCCTCTAAATGAATTGTCTCAGCATAATATAATAATGATGTAATGCAGCACAGAAAACCTCTCAATAATTTAATGAAAGGGGTTAAAAAATATCAAAGGAAATATATGTAGTTGTCAGGGTTCTATGGGTTTTTTTGTTGCTTTTAACCATTGAACCCCCTTGTGGCGAACTCTAACTAAATGTTCCATGCTGAAACTCACTAGTGAAATAGTAACTTGGGTTTGTCATAAAATGTTTACAGGTTTGCTTTACACTATAAATTGAAGCGAGGCAGAAACCGCTGTTTGGAAGTGATTAAAATGAGTCCAGATCACTCATGCATTTTTTAGAGGGATGTTTTGTAATCAGCATGGAATTACCGGAAGATAATGAAGTCTCTCATGTTTCGGTTCCTTTTCCAAACTAAGCCCACACATGTGTAAATAACGGAGTCATTCCTGTCGGTTTGGTTGACTTGGCTGCAGCAGTGCAGGTGAGGAGGAAGGTTTTATGGTTGTCATTAAAGGCTTTGAAGAAGCTGTTGATGGCTTTATCATAATCCCAGTGCTGAGCAAGTGACAGTGAGGAGCTGCTCATAGAATATTCAGAACGTTCTCCTCGGTGGCTCAAGTGCACGTGGCAGACTTTTTGCTGGAAGTTCCACGAGTCTCTCTTATTTGGCCTTATGAAGGATGATGTGGTCACATCTTTCTTGGCCCCTCAAAGTGACCATCAGAGGCAGGTGGAGGTGAAGAGGGCTCCGGATCGACGTGCATGTTCTTCTAGAATGGTGTGCTTGTGTGTGTGTGTGTCTGTGTGTGTGTGTGTGTGTGTGTGTGTGTGTGTTCCATAGCAGTTGTGCTGTGAAGTTTGCGAGCAGCACTTTCAACGGCAGCAGTGTAAGGGCCCTCGGGGGCTGGGCTCCTCCTTGTCGACTCCCATCTCATGACTTTGGTGACAGAAGAGTAAACACCAGACCCCCTTTCCTCCCCTCGTCCCCCCACCCCCACCCCACCCCTGCACCCATCTGTGTAATTAACACGTCATTCAGTAAAAGCCCCACACACTTCTTCTCTCTGCTGTGGTTTTAGTCGAGAAAGTCTTATAAAGAAAGTGTGCAGGTCTTCCTCTCACACACTTTCCTCCTCCTCCTCTTCCTCCCTCGGCCCTCCCTCCCTCCCCCGTCTCCTCACTCTTGCAGGCTGACAGCCGAGCAGCTTGGCAGCCGTCCCTACCCGCCAAGCCCCCGTTGTCGTCTTCACACAAAATAATTTTTTTCTGGAGAACGGTGGCTCCGGCAGACCCCATCTTTCACACTCCTCTTCCACATACCTGCTGCTACGCCCTGATTTTTTTCTGTATTTTTCCGTGGAGAAAAAAAACTTAATTGTTATTGTAGAAAGTGATGGCCGGAGGAAAAAGGCTGCTGAGGTTTTAGTGCCTGCCGAGCCTCCTGTGTGTGTCAGTGTGCGCAGCGAGGCAGCACTGAGGAGGACCGGCTGGGAGGTGAGGATGAAGAAGGCCAGGAAGGATCACTTTTTCTTTTTACTTTTTCTTTTTTTTTCTTCTTTAAATACAATTTTAGGCCTGATCACCCCCCCTAGAACACCCCCACCTCTGCCCCTCCTTGTTAACCAGAAACCCGTAGCAGGCCTTTTTTTTTTCCTGCTCCCTGTGTCACTGTCTGAAGGTCTACCCTCTCTTGCACATCTTTTTTTATTTGACTTGTGTCTTTAGTGCAGCACTTTTTCACTCGAATGTTGATTGCTGAGCGCATCCTCTCCAAGTCCAGGTGGACTTCAGAGAAACGATCTGCTACCTCAGTCAATCCCTCATTCATTTGCTTCTTCGTGTCAGGCAGCTTCAGACGGTAAGTGATTGTTTTGTTCTTAAAATGGCCTCTGGAGCTGTGAATGGATCCCGACGCTCACTCTCTCTCTCTCTCTCTCTCTCTCTCCCCCTCTCTCTAAACTTTCCCTCTACCACAATTTTACTTTTTTTCCACTTCTCTCTCTCTCTCTCCCTCTCTGCCCCTTACTCACTCGCTCTCGTTTTATTTCATGTCGCCCCCCCTCTCCCTGAAACCAGAATTTGCCACTGACACTAACTTTTCTATCGAGTTGCTCAGTCCTTCCTTTTCACCTTTGTGACCTTGTGACGTCCAGTCATCTGCCGAGCACATTGACATCTGTTTCTTTTGTCTTTCACTTGGAGTCTGGCCGTTTGCTCTCTTGGTTTAGAAATCCGTGTCAGAAAAGTGTAACAGAGCAGGTGTGGCCGTATTTACTCCCTGTCAGTGTGGAAGTGACACAAGCAACCTCTAACAGACGTATGCTGACACCACACCACCACTGCTCTGATGTGCACTCTCTTTTCTTTACTTCATGAGGAAAAAGCTGAATCAAAAAGCACCGCTGCTGTGGGCGAATCTGAATTCTGCTATTTATCTGTTCAAGTGTTGCTCCTCTGTGTCATGTGATGGCTGTCAGGAGGCAAACAAATCGATAGTGCTGGCTTTTGCTGCGCTTCTCATTGATACCGAGAAAAAAAAAGATCCACAAGATAAGAAAATAAAACCCATATCACATCGTAAATGAGTCAACACGACATTTATCTGGCGATAGTTTCTCAATATTGCTCACGATATGGTTTGAGTTCACTTGAGGCCTGTTCCTGTGAATTTTAGAAATCACACGTAATATCTAAAGTTCTCAAAGGTCAGCAGCGCCTTAGATGCCAACCTGAAAAAGATGAGAGAAAGTGGCAAAGAAGCAATATCACTCGTGTTATTTGCCTTTATTGGAAATGTGTTTCCATTGTTGCCATAGAAGCAGCTGCAGCTCCACCTTTTTTTCTGTCAGATGTTAATGCAGCAGCCATTTTGTTTGTCAAGGCGCATCTTCTCATTGATCCGAGAATGTTGTGTGTGAGTGTGTGTCTCACCTCAAATGACCAGAAAAAAGTCATGTGTCCGGTATTCAGCCAGGATCTTCAGAGCTTCTCTCTAATACATATTATTCATGTTTTATTATGCAGCCGCACACGAAAACAAACTTTGTGTTCATGCTTGAAAATAACCCTAAATTCAAGCTGATTCATTGGCTGATAGTTTCTGACAGTATTCGTGGCATTTCTTCAGTAGTTTGAAGTGTGAAAGTGACCACGTGAACAACAGGATGAATTTGTGTTGATCATATTTGTGTGTGTGTGTGTGTGTGTGTGTGTGTGTGTGTGTGCAGCTGGAGGAGGACTCTGCTGGCCTCCCTGAGTCCAGGTCTCGCTCTAGCAGCACATCATGTTTTGCAGTGTTCTGCTCAACGGCTCCAAATCATGGCGTGCTGCCACCGGGAGTCCTGGGATCCGCACCGTCCTCTCTGGCTGATCATGCTGCGCCACAGGATGCGCCGCCACGCCGGGGACACCTCATGGTCCAGGGTTTGAGACGATTCCATCACGGCGTATTAACATGAATATATATTTTCTAATTGAGTGACCTTGACCAATGATGCAGCCAAACTTGTGAGTAATTATCACGATATTGTTTTCATCTGCAGTTATGAGCTGGAGGTTTAGGGCCTGTGGTAGAAATATGTTTTTGTTCGTTTTGTCAAGAGCTGAAACCAACTAATTAATATGTTGCTTTTTAGTTGGACCAGCCACTGTCCACAACTGCTGTCAACGAACCTGACACTTGAAGGTTAAAGTCCACGGCCCAGTTCACTAAAATGGTGTCTAAACACCAGCGAGAGCTGAAACTGATGTCGAAAAAAGTGCTGCATGTTTGGAGCATGTCACTTGTCTTTTTGTGGGGAAAACAAACTTGTAAACAAAGCTCAGCTGGATAATTGAGAGGTATTTTCATCACGTTCCTTCATCTCCCTAATCTTCTGTTATTTTCGCTTTATCTAACCGAGTCCAGTTTTTTTTTTTCTAAATTTCTACCAATCTTTACAAACTGTCAGCAGAGATATGGAAGACCAGGTGAACGAGGCCGTGGCCCTCCTGGCCGGCCCAGACCGTTCAGGGCTGTATTTCAAGATGACATTTGTCACCGCCGGTCAAGACGACTTTGTGGATTTGAGTCGGCTGGTTATGAAGCTTATTTATAACAACAAACCAGAACATCCTCTTCGGCCGTGGCGAGCGATGACGCCGCCTCGAATGAATCAATCACTCTGTCTAGGACAGTGCCAGCAGCTGATGTGATGGTTGCTGGTTGAAATCCATGAAGTGGCTTTTAAATAGGTGGTGGTGGTGCAACTGTGGAAACTGCTGTAGAAAGTAACAAAGCTGCTGCAGATGTGTTTGAGGTAGAAACAGCAAAATACTTTTTTTGTGGGATGAAACAGCTTTTTAAAAAATCTATTTTTTTAATTTAGCTGACCTGATTTTTTTCTTTTTTAGATCAGAAGCAACTTATTCAAGTGACTTATTTTTTAAATGGTTGGTAACGCCTTTCTGTGAGCAAATTTAGGTGTAAATTTCACCTTTTTGGATCTGTCTATAATTTGTTAAGCACCATTCATTAAACTATGATTTAATAATTGAGTTCTATTTCTAAAAAAAATTTAACCAGTTTTGCTGTTCCCTGTTTTTTGAATCAGCATTTCCGGCAGCAGCTAAGCCTCCCTCACCTCAACTAGGCCTGTCCTGCCTCACTACACTGAACTGTTCCAAGTCTTCAGCAGCTCTTGCTCTTCTGCTTTTACCTCCTGAACATGCCGTCGTTCAGCTCAGCTAGCCAGCTGTCACGAGAGGTTCAATGTAAGGCAGCTACTCCAGTTTGTGTTGGTGATTTGCCATGGATCTCTTTAATCTGTTCAGTAAACTAAATTTCCCTCAGTTTATTTTTAACCAGTCTGGCTTCGACAGATTTGTCCATTTCACTTCTTTTCAAAGTGGCATTTACATTACCTTGACATTTCTAGATTATTCTCACAAATGATTTGCAACATTCCCAACAGTCATGGAATTCCTCCTGATGCAACTCTTGTGTAGACACACGAAAACAAGGAGACTCCCTCTTTAGAAAGTGAGGTATGCTCAGTGTCACTGTCAGACGATTGTTCTTGCTTCTATTCATTATCATATTATTATTTCCATGATGTCACTTCTTTCCTCTCTGCTTTTTGCCTCTCAAGCTAAGACCACAATACTATTGCTGTATTGACATGCCTTACAGTAGACGCCATCTTTGTGTTGTTGCAGGAGCTCAGCCTTGCTAACTATTAGCGCTCACTAGTGACACCCGTTGGAACCTCCTGTCATTACAATCAATACATTCGTGGATGTGCCTTCCAAACTGAGAATCAATTTTAGTATTTATACAAATGAACTCTGAGGTTGAGCTTTAATTGTCTCCCTGACTTGGTTTAGCTGTTGAATAACTTTGTTCCTGTATCTCCAAACACCCGGCTCTTGTTTATTTGGTGCCAGATTATGGAGCAGTCACATTCTGAGACGTATCCAAGTGACTTTTTCTACTTTGCACCTGTTTTCAGAATGATGATGATATTCTGTTAGAACATAAATCCGTTTTTTTATGGAAGCTTCTGGAGATTTGGAAATTCGTTTAGTGACAAAGGTGTTATGAATGTTTTACTCATCCTTCTTCTATTGCATCATGGGAGTGTTGTAAATGGCCCTGAATGTTTGCAGCTCATGAGTGTGTTGAGCAGTAGCAGCACATCATTACTGGTAGTTACAAGCATGTTGCCAGTTTGACTGTGCTGCTTCTGCCAGACTCACACTCGTCTTCTTCACTGCCACTGAGGACCACGTCACGCTGCTGTGACTTATTTAAATCATCTGATCACTGCAAGGCATTTTCAGTGTCACGTCGGTGATGAAAAAATAAATGTGACATGCCACTAAACATCCAGGTCTGAGGTGTTTCATTGTGTCATCTAGTGTTTTCTTCCATGTATTCTACCATCATCTGTCAAATAAGTTCAGCCAGCAGTGCAGTCGTGCTACTAGAATAAGTTTTAATTTAAAATAAAACGACTGTTCTTAATATACAAATGACAAACATCCAGCTCGAGGAAGAAGATAAGGAGTTTGCGTTTTCTCCCGGCTTGTGTGGGTTTTCTTTAGGCACTCCGGTTTCCTCCCACAGCCCAACAGTCTGGTTAATTGGGAGCTGGATTGGATGTACACACCCGGGTCAGGTGAGTGCGACTCCACTGTCCACAGCCACAACTGAGATTTTGGATCTGGAAGGACGCAGAGGACACGGAGAAAGCCCATACTCGGTCACAAAAAAACAACACTCCAGCCTCCATCCTGCTGCTCACAATCACGAGACTTGTTCAACGGAGTTACAATCTTTTCCCAAGCAGCTGCATTCAATGGTTATTTTACAAATCAGACTTCTGCCGAAAATGCCGTCAGACTGAAACAAAAACACAGACAAGACTGCAGGTGTTGATGGCATGACAGAAACACCACAACCTCCTGGTGACGAGCGTGAATCCAGCGCTCCTCCTTCAGACCTGCGTCTGAGTGGACGACTCCGCTGCAGTGGTTGGTGACAAACACAAGAAGCTAATCGCTAACATTCCTATAACAATCGTACAAACAGTGAACGGAAATCTCCAAGTCTTCAAAACCTCCTGCAGTGAAGTTTTAGCTTGAAGGTCAGACGTCTGCTTGGTAGCCAGAACACACTGTGACGCAGTTTGTGTTCTGTTGAGATCCAGGTCAACGGGACAGTAGAGGAAGGTCGCTGGCGTTCATGATGAGGCTGGAGTCCAGGTTCAAGGTGTCTGAGTGAACCAAGAAAGGTGTCGACAGTCATTATAGAGCAGGAGAAAACCACAGTTGATACACATCTTTCAGACACTGCAGTTGCTTATCTTCCTGTTCCATCATTCTTCACATTCATGTCACTAAACACACGTTACTTCCTGCTGCACCGTGGAAGCTGTTCGCAGGAAATTCAATTATCATGGCCAAATACTCGCACATTGACAAACACTTAAATACGCTTTGAAGAACTATGAGCAAACTGCTATTGTACCGTGATTTCATTCACTGTAGCGAGTGCTAGTTCGTGGGCTCTTAAAATACAGTACGACTTAGGTCAACAACACTGACGCGTTGTTGGGTGACTACACTAAAAGAAGAGAAGAGAAAGACATTTTTGTCATGAGCCTCCAACAGCTTCCAGTTTAGAGTCGCTACTTCCACACCTCCGTGTGTGAGCTCGTGTTAGTGAAACTTGAATGAGCTCCACGGCAGGATGCCACAAATCATCCTGACAAGGACATATGCTATCTTTCATCATCTCATTCATTAAATCCCAGTTCTGATCGTCACGCCTTTGTTCCTGTACCCAAAATAAAAGTGCAGCCACAGCCTCATTTCTCAGACACAAAGTCATGAAATCATGTCATTCTACTCCAACGCCTCGCCCCCCCGGCCCCTCCTGAGAGTCAGACCCCCTGCTGAGTGATTGTTTCTGTCCCATTTAGGGAGTGATGGCAGCATTTGGGAGAAGGATGCTGCAGTCAGACAAACCATATGACCAGGAGATCCGCAGCTGGCCAGAATATTGCCAGCCTGCAACTGTGTTTTGATTCGAAGGCTCTCAAAATGCATGGGTGGAAAACAAATAGTGCTTACGTCTTCATGCATTCATCACTCATCACTCTGATAAGGGTGAGACGGCACGCCCATTTTCTCGTCCTCCAGCTTTTTTTCTCCTCAAAATGTCCAAATGGAGGAGATGAATAACTTGAGAGCCAGTGTGTACACATGCCAGTAAATCACACATCTTATGAATGTTAGTTTCTAGCTGAGGGGCTGGAGATTCCAGGTTGTGCAAGAGAACTCCATAACTGTGAGCCTGCCGTGACCCCAGCTTTATGCATTTGAACAGACAGTAGGAAGTCAAAGGTCTCTAAAGGGAGTTCGACACAACTGTTTTCCTGAGGCCGCACCTTGGTCAAAGTTGTTGAGTTTCTTGGAGTTGGCTCCCTCCCCGAGTCCCTCGATGTCTACCAGGTCACTGTTGACGTCCGAGTCGTTCAGGGCGCTGAGAGTGACATCTGGAGACGACAGAGAGAGCACGTTTAGCTGACCACGAGTGAACTGTTTAGTATTCGCTCCCATCACGTAGCCACCTTTGTGCCTTGGGTTGAGCACCACATTCACACCATACTGTAAGCTCACAAACAGGGCAAAGCTTAAATGTCATTTAAGCAGGATAAATCAACCAAACTTCCAGAGCAGCAGGTTAGTAGACTGACAGCAACTCTGGGCTCAGTAACATGCAATGAGACCTCCTTGCTGACAGCTTTAGCACAAGACATGAGAAAGAAGGTTTTGGGAAGAGAGCAGTCATTGCACAGTCTTCACTGCCCGGATCCCTAAATGTTCCCGCTGTACCCACTAATATACCTCTGTGACACATGCTAGGTATCCGCTCTGACACTCACCTGCCGTCTTCTGTTTCTTCAAAGCTACCTGGCTGCCAGGTGCCCCCTGCAGTCCACCAGTGGCCACAACATGAGCCTTGGGTCCTGAGGTGACCTTTGCTGTGCCTGCTGTGGCCAAGGAAGGAGCAAGGGCCGTCGCTTTCTTCGCAGGCTTCTTAGGCCCCTCTGAAGAGGTGTGAGTGCCGTCTTCATACAGCTTCCTCTTCACCGTGCTCTTCGTCTGACCACTGGAAGAAACAATCACCTTTCAGGACCATTTCGCATCATGTCGGTGGAAATCCGTCACCAATAACCAGTCACTCCTCGACTCTCCAAGTAAAGGGATGTCTCCATGTTTAGATGGCTCACTTCACACTTTCGTAAATGGAGGTCTACTAAGGTTTTTTTTCTAGATCCAATGACCAAGAAGTTAAACTATATAAATGTGCTACTTAAAATATTTTTAGCTCTAGTACCCAGAATGTGTGTGCATCCATCAGGTCAAAGTCCACTTTTTTCATGTTATATGTATGTTGGAACTCTGTTCATAAACTCAAAAAATAAATAAATAAAATATCCGATTACTGTCTTATGTTCTTTGCTCCAACACTAAGTGTTATGAATGATGAGTTACAAATGAATAGAGACCCCAAGTGGTGGTTAAAGGCAAGTGCCTAATTTTACAGTGATTTATATCGACATTTATTGTGAATAATGAACACCCCTTTCAATATTCAAAAGTCTTTCCAAAATTCGATGATAAAAAAAGAATACATTATGGAATTCTTCATAATATTTCAAAGAACTACAAAGCAATTTATTATCAATTTTGGATCCAACAATAAAGTAAATGCAACAGAAGATGGATTGCTACATAACCTTTATTTGTCATACGGTAATAATGACACAATGATAACTTAACTACATCTAAAAAAGTGACTGAATACTGGGGTTAGCATTAAAGGTAACAGGTTCTTGGTGCTGAGTGAGCCGAAAAGTGCAGCGGGTTTCCAAAATGGCGTTTGCCTCTTGCAGCAGGTCAAATACATGAGGGACACCTATCATTATTACAAGTTAGCAAATGTAGATCTGAAGTAATAAACTATTTTGGTATGTTCACAACTAGTCAATAAGATAGCAATAAACAAATAAATACAGGATACGATGTAGAGGTATGACGTATGACTTTAGTTGAAGGTTGACCACAGAACTAGCACTGTGCTTTAAGTTGACGTTAACACACAGATGAACAACGTGATTTGAAAATTATTTTTTGATTCCCAACTGTGTCGAGTCAGGTCCAGGTGGAGGGCATATACCGCTTCACTGGCCAGGGAGCGTCTCGGGATCCCCCAGTCGAACCTGAGACAGGCATTTGGCGCAACCTTTTGAAGCTGCTGCCCCCGCGACCCGGCAACGGATAAGTGGTTGAGGATGGATGGATAGATAGATGGATGATTGAAGCTGCGAGTCAGGAATGTTTTGCGTTTGTGTATAAATATATGTATGCACATTGTTCTATGTAATGCTTTCAACTGTCGTTTTCACGGCTCACTCAAAGCCAGGAAACGTGATTCTATTGTCACAAATTGTGATGGCACGTGAACTCATATTCAGACAAAAGTATTTATTTGGAATGAATGAGAATTTCTACCTGGCTGCAGACAGCTCACCTAACTGCTCTTTGCAGGGTCTTAGTAGCGTTACTTAAGCACCAGGACGTTCGCCCGTGCACCCGGTGTGTGTCAGGCAGGACGATAACACTTGAAGGTCTCTATAGTCACACTTCCTTTTTTTGATTTTGAGTTTTCCAACAAGCCATATTCTGCAGTTGAAAACATTCCTGACTAAATCCTGTGACGCACAACACCACGGCGCACATATCCAGCAGGACAGGATAGTTACCCAGCTGGGATGGAGTCAGCCACGGGATGAAGCTGCATGGTCAGCTCTCCCAGTTTGGTGAAGGCAGCACCAGCGGCAGAGAAGATTTCCCCAACCTAGTGAAAAACAATCTCACATCATAAAGCCCAAAAGATATGACGATATACTTACTACTGGTGCAAATCCAGGAGCCAACTCACAACCACGTAGGACGTTTCAATAACCACAAGAAGGCGAGTATATTGACACAAAACATACAGTCATGACTGTAGAAAAAATAGAAGCTCTGGAACACCGAACACTAACGGCGGGAAAACAGAAAATATGAACCGTTTTGTCGGATGTATACTGAGGGATGCTCATAACGCCATCGTTTACTACACACGAACACAAAGTCGCACCTGCTGTAGTGTTTGAACCACTTACTTTGGTGGACGCAGAGGTCATTTTCTTCCTCTTTGTGGAACCATGGAGCTCAGACTGCGGTGTAATGCACTGACGCGTTAGCTGCTAGCCCGCTAACACGCTAACTAGAAAGCATTTCCGTCTTCCCTATGGACCATTGAAAGCTCCAGGGCGCGTTGCACGCATGCATTCAAAGCTCACGTTGTTACGCTGCAGCAGGAAAGTCTCAAAGAGGGGGAAACAACAGCATTTTTGCATAGGATGAAGTGTGACGCCTACAACAACACAACACACCAGCACCGACTGTGCTGCGTTCAGGTCCCCTCGTAAATTCTTACTTCATTCTATTCGTTATCTCGGTCATTTTACGACCAAGTTTACCTAGACTTAGGAAAATGACTATCCGTATCATGTATGATCTAAAATTCCACCGTCATTTGTTATATAAATAAAAATGCGGCGACCTTAACAATGTTACAGTCGTAGGGTGATTAAGTTCAATGACATGGTTTTACACCATATGACATCGTGACTGACAACTATTCACTGCAGTAATTGGTAAACCACATTAAAATAATCCTCTCTAAAAGTGATCTGAAAGTGGCAGTAAAACCCAGCACTATAGGGACATCTAGTGGTCTAGTTTCTAAATCGAACAACAAGTTATTCCCAACCAAAGGAAATGCGAGAGCGGCCTTAAATGTCTGAACCGTGATGATTTCTGACATAGAGAGTATCGCATCTGTTTATTCTGAACATGCGCCAAAATAATAACCTGTCCAGATGCTTTACTGTTGTTGGAAGTACAAAAACGGTCCTTAAATCACAAATGATTCCAGATAGAATATGTGACGTGTATTCGATACCAAGCTCTTTAAGTGTGAGGTGGTAGAATGGAATTGTGTCAATCAAAGTAAACACTTTCTTGTAGTGCTTTTTAAATCCTCAGCGCATTTTCAACGATGCGACTTCTGTAAGCGTCAGGTGCGCCGTTCAAGTCACGTGACGTAACTGCCGTCACTTTCTGTATGTATCGACGGCGGCGGCTGAGTCGGTCAGTTCAGGTTTTGCTCTAAAATGCGTGGATTAATCTGTGGAAGCAAGCTGTCGGCGTGTGGGGCCGTGCTGAGCATCTGGGGCACTATCATGTTGGTGAGTTTTGCACCTGAAAATCGCCGCGAAGATGCTCCTCCTTGTGATCAACGACGGTGTCTTCGAAGACCCTTCGCGTTCAGGGCCAACTCTGAAAATGTTTGACTAAATAACGTATTTGGTCCTTGATCAGCAGCTTAGGATGGTAAGTCTGCGAGCTTTGAAATGACAGTTGTGGCAATAAAAGCACTTAGTCAGGTGACGGTTTGCTGACCAGGAACTAAGACGGTCTCCAGTGATACTTTTTTATGTTTTCCTTATTTGTTGAACAGCATGGCAAACATGACAACATACTGCAGCTAGGACTCAACTTCTTCATCCAACCCTCAGCCATAAGTTATGGGGCATTGTGATGCTCCTTGAAAGGGACCTGCGAGCATAACTTAAGATACACCTGAACATTCAGGTTCCTGTGCTGGTGTTGCCACTGGTGGGATTTTAAACCAACTGCTGTCTGTACAAGTCACATGGTGGTCACCTACTACACTCAGATCTGTCAAAATACGTGCTCTTTTGTCTCTCCGGTTTCCTCATCGTGGGTGACGATTTGCTTCTGTGTCACAGGCCATCCTGGGGATTTTCTTCACCACTCACTCGGCCGTGCTCATAACCGACGTTCCCTTCTCACAAGCCGACATTCATGAGGAGTAAGAGTGGAAACCATCGGAATCCTAAATCCTGTACTCTCTATTGGGGCTCTGTCATGTTAAAAAAAACTCCCCTAACTGCTCTTTGTCACGTCTGTTAAAGTCTGATGTGTGAAGTTATCTTTCCCAATTGTTTTCACCAAGTATGTCATGCGTCAGGTCACCCAAATACTGCAGATGTATGAATAACGTCTGTCCTTCTCTTCTTCTCAGTCCCAACCCCCCTCACCGGGTCTACATGGCCTACAACACCGTGGGCTACAACTGTTTCATTGCAGCTGGAATCTACTTGGTGATTGGGCTCTTCTCCTGCTGCCAGATGAGGCTCAACAAGGGGAAGGTGAGTACTAGATGGATGAAGGTGCGTCGGGGAAGGAGCAAGTGTCAAAGGTGGAGCTGATTTTATATGCAGGGTAATTACAAAGAACCCTCTCAGACATGATAACAGCATGGTGTATAAAGCAGCGTCACTTTAGGGGGAAGTCAGTACATGTTTACTAGTTTTCTATCATGTACTCAGCATCATTATGCATGTGACACGATGCTTATGGACTCAGTCCTTGATTCATTTTTCAGAATTTCCTGGTGATGCGACAGTGATGGCACCAGCTTCACCTCAACCTTTCAATAAATAATAAAGCAAACTCAAACAAAAGGGTGTGTGTGTGTGTGAGATTTTGCTGCTGTTTGTGACTTGGGACACCCCATTCTATTCTGTTGAGTGTCAGTGTCCTCAGAAAGACAATATGTGTAGCAGTGACTCAACCTGGATTTCAGGTTCTTCACCTAATAATGCAGCACTTTTGTCAACACAGGAGCAGCTCAAAGCAGGAAAACCGCGACTGCACCTTTTTTACTTTTTCAATATTTATTTTTTTTCTACAGTTATTGTTAAGCATCTGTTTGTACTGATTATTTCAGGGAAGAGTACACAAAATAAATGCATTGCAATGCAGCTGGTTACCATGCTGATGAACGTGCACCTTGTCTTGCACTTGTCTTTAATCTCTAAAATGAGAGCAACCCATGCATTATTTACGTCCATGTATTCAAGGTTGGCATCGACGCAGAGTGACCTCTCTATAGAAGTCCTCCTCATTGAACGTGCCTTGGACACCTCACAAATGTGTGTAACCTGACTACCACCTCAGCTGACTGCTGTTGGTGTGGAGGAGCCGTGGTTCTACATGGAGTAACTCCCCCACTCTAAAGCCTTGTTTGGAGAGAAAGCAGTTCAGCCATTTGTTGTTGTTTGTGTCTGAAGTTGCTGCAACACTGTAAGACCACACACAAAGGAGCTGCATATGCATCTTTGAAAACTGGGACACTCATCATGTGAGACCCAAAAGCCAGTAGTAAATTTAGTGGCCAGACAAAGAGTGAAATTAGAACTTTATTTGTAAACTGAGCAATGCTTTCGTATTGTCTCGTATTGAGTTCAGTGTACCGCATCTATATGGTGATGCTGTTCTCAATTGTACTGGGCAAAAGATACAAGTACTTCAGCGCCAGTCCTTTGTTCTGACTCAGGATGTTTGTCTCGATCTTCAGCAATTCCACTTTGAAGCTGCCAATCACCTCCACGGCCTGCTTCTCGGTGAAGTACTCCTCAATGTACTTTCCCAAAGGGACCTAGTCAGGAGGAAAGTGGAAATGGCCACATCTGTGGGCTTACACTTTTCAAAATGAAGTAGTGGATGAGTGGTCCTGACAGGGGGGCTGAGCAGTGAGTGTAAGTGACTCACGGCGTCTGGCTGAGCTCGGCCCAGGTGCCACGTGATGGCCATCTGCACGCAGGACTGACTGACATCAGGAAGTGAGGTCATGATGGTCTCCATGGTGACCGCATCCTTGTTCATGGGTGGAGGCTGTCTCATGCTGCAGGGGGTGTTGGGCACCCAGGCACACCAGTCAAACTGAACGGAAATGATAGAAGAAAGAGGTTACAACCAGTGACCCTTGTGGCACCCCAGAGCCAGAACTTGTTCAAACACAACATCCTATAATTTGGGGCATTTCTGTAGTAAGACAGAAACAAAGCTGAAGCTTGTGCTCCTGTGCGGTTGTTGACATTTCAATGGGTTTGGTCCAGCCTGGGATTTGCTCTATGGAGGACCGCAAGTGACAAAATGAAATACATACTGTATATGTCATTAAATAGCAAGTAAATGTGTCTGGAAAATTGGAGTTACAGTAAATGTAAACATGTATATATAATATTATAATACATTTTTAAAAAATTATGAAATGACTCTGTGATTTGATGAGTATTCTCGGGAGTAGGTCAGAGATTGAAGTTGAGATTGACTGGAGTTATTTCCCAACGATATTGACCGCAGTGCGGCGGCAAATTCAGAGGCAGTATGAATCATGAATTAGAGCTCAGTCTCATCAAAACAAAATATCCTCATGTCATAAATTTTTCAAATATTTTTTAAAAATAAATCACAAAAAGAAAACTGTAATGATGGGCAGATGAGGCTCCATGAAACAGCATCCTAATTTTCAGAGGCCACTAGATGGCGCTCTAGGTTTAGAAATGATGTGTGGTTTCATTGAGCTGGCTTTACAAGCCCAAACATAGTACAGCAGACAAGTGCCATCTGGTGGCCTCTGAAGATCAGGACACTGTTTCATGAAGACTCATCTGCCCATCACTAGAAAACTTCTATATTCCACAAATGCACAGTGACCCACCTGACCGTTGTTGGTGGCCGCATGCTGGGCGGAGCAGGTGAAAATGATCACTGCCAGTAGAGTGGACAGCTCGTCCAATGTCTTCAACTCGCTTGCCAGACCTGGGGCACAACATTTGGTCCGTATCGACAGCAAAGTTTGAGAGAGTCACAAGGGACAAGAGAGAGCTTTACCAAAGTCAGGCAGCTCTGCAAAGCCTTCCTGAACAATGTCTCTCAGCCAGGCCTGAAGCTCCAGGTCCTCTTGCACCTCCCGGTCACACTTGTAGAACAGTTGGACCATATCGGACACAAATCTGAAAGAATCAATTGCAACTTTCACTTTGGTGAAAAGTCAGGTGACGGCTGGACAACAATGGCTTCTTTGAAATAAAAGCATCAGGTCAGTAATGGACCTCTAACATACAACACAAGCAAAGACCTAAATCGGACCTCACGCCAATGAGTGGCCAAAGACAGACTTGGAGAGGACAAGAACAACATTAGGGTACAGAGGACGAGTGAACCGCCTCACACATTAATGACCGAAGAAGATGTCTCTTATGTTTGCAGGAGGTCCTCTGAATTTACTCGCATTATATACCCAGCTATTTGCACACAGAGGAAACTCTTAGCATATTATGCTCATTTATGCTAAAAGTGTTTGCAGATGATTCTGTTGAACCCGCTCTTTGACTTGCACAGCAACACTGTGCACCGCTGACCCCGAGCTGTACATCACATCACATGTTGCCGCACAAATGTTTGACTCTGCTGGCAAAAAACAAACATATGATTCATTATTCATTCTACAATTGTGAACTTGCTCGGTTTCCACTAAGTTGTGCGTGTGAGTCACAGAACTCTGCTGCCAGCTGCCGTTCTATTCAGCTCCTGTGATTATGAATGATATGTCAGATGATGAGCAAGGTATCTCATTCCATGGATAAAACCCATGTGAACATTGAGTGAAGAGCAATAAGCTGCTTGGAGTTCCACGCTGTCTGAGTGCTTTTCCACAATTAATTAATGTATATAAATAAATAATAAATCTATAAATAGTTTCTCATTTCTGTTCATGTTCTTATAACTCATCCAATGCTGCTCTTGTTTTGTTTTCTTTAAAGAATATATTCCTGTTTTATTCAAAAACTGTTGGTGCGAATGACTTTTGTTGTTTCATCATGGTTGTCACCACTGCTATTGCTGCCATCGTGTTGCTGTAGTCATGATTATTACTGACTAATATCCTGTTAAAAATGTAGTTACAGTTGCCAACACAAATACAAGTTAAACTTATACTCCCTTGTTATATAGTTTAGTCACTGTTGCATCACTGGAGATAGACGAAACACAAATAAAATGCTTTTCAAAGTTCCTTTTGAGTTCCACCAACAAGTCAAACAAATGGTGTGATGTATATTTAAGCCTCATATTTATAACTTCATACTGCAGGAATGGACCTGAAAAGGCCAGTTGAGACGTCCCTACATTATCTAGCCGCAGCTGTTGGTGTGGTGCTGTAATTTCACTTGGCCTGTGTGATTCCTACTTGTGAATGGCGTCCCACAGCATCAGCGCATGATCCCTGTAGAAATAGTTGGGCAACTGGGTCACACCCCGGTCTACAAAGTCGTAGCGGGGCTGTAGGGATCGGTAGGTCAGAAGCTTGTACTCCCTCTGGGCCAGAAGCACCATACCCTCACCACCAGTGGACGTGACCTGCAGCCAGAAAGCACCTTGAGCTTGAACTATAGAACCAGACAGAAGCCAGTCAGAGCAGAGATCTCACGTCTCCAATAAAGTCCCCTTGATGACGAAACACATACAGACGAAATGATGGATGGACCGTGTTTCTGCTGAGGCGTACATTTTTGTTGACGGTACTTAAATGACTGCTATGAACCACGCATAGCATGACGTCATCAACAAACCAGGTAGATTCATTCACAGGGTTCATGTTTCAATATTTCGTGTGGCAAAAAATTGAGGCTCGGTGAAGGGAAGCTATGCCCATGTGTGCTGTTTGAGGTCCCGACTGTTGACTTGGTCCTGAGATGTTTTGCTCTGGCTCTCGCTGTTTGACACATGGGTTTTACGAGTTTAAAATGCAGCTACGCAGTTTGAGACCAACCCACCTGTTTCAAGATCCCATCCTCAGAGATGAGCTGCGTGCGCCCCCTGCAGTTGATCTCCAGGGTGTAGCGCAGGTGAGGAGTCAGAAGCTGCAGGGAGAACATGTCAGATGATTGAAAGGCAAGAAGAACACAACTCCTACTCTCTCATGCTCGTTCTTCTTCCACCTTGTATATGGGATGGACGGCGGGCAGCTGACGCTGTGTGGCCACACAGATCACCTCCACCACCAGGTGAGTGCGGAGCAGGTGAGACAACAACTCAAACACCTGGAACTCTGCGTGACGGACCCATATCTTTGCCAGCAGCCATGCCAGCTGGGGGTCTGTGGGAAGGAAGATGGGTGTGTCCAAGCCTGGAGTCTGTCCAAGCTGGAAGAAGGAGCACAAAGACTTTACAACTCACCAGAAGGCATTGGTAACATCGAGGCTCTGTTTCAGTGGAGGGTACGTGAGTCTTCATCTAGCTATGTCCACATTTCCGGAGGCCACTAGATGGCACTCTCTGCTGTATAATGTTTAGCTTTGACACCTTTAGTACTGCTCCCTCTAAGCCATCACCACCAAACTCCATCTGTGCGGGCTGTGGATACCTGTATTGCGATGGGCAGCAGTTCTCCATCAGGGTTCCGGTACAGTAGGCAGAGAGGAGCTGCTACATACTGAGGCTGACCTTTGACCTTGTTGGCGGGAATTCCATCCATGATGGCATAATCCAGAAGATAGATATTCCCCGCCTGGTGGAGGAAGATAGCTATCACAGGTGACACAGAAAAAGCACCTGGGCTGCTCATCTTCCTTCACCTTCAGCTCCTTGTCCAGGTTTGTTTGTGCAGACATTGAGCTCTGAACCATGGCTGCCGTCACAGGGAATTTATCCGGCAGCCTCTCACACCTTTGGATCATTCGTGGGTTGGATCCATTCAGAATCTGGTAGCCAAAGAAGTTGTCGTCCTGCCAGTGATCCATGCAGTACTCTGTTTAAGGGAGCCACTGCATCCATCAGAAAACTTTGCAACTTCCCACTCATTGAAGACCCTTCTAAGTTGAGTTCTGAATCGGGTGCGGTCACAGAAAAACTCACATGCAACTATGAAACAGCTATATGGAAGTACATTTAAGCCATGAGAACTCGAACTTCGAATGTCTAATTTTTATCTAGTGCCTGAGTCTCCTGCAGGCACTGCTGCATCTGTTGTTTTTGACAGCATCATGTGATTGCTGTTGTGTGACGGAGGAAAATTCTTATGTTGAATTTGAAAAGCTGTTTTTTTTTATGTTACAAAGAAATTGATTTAGAATACAGATTTGAACGTGTCATTTCAAATTTTCAAATTAAATTTTTTATCAACCTGTAAACGTTAAAAAAAATCACATTTATAAATTCTAGAATTGTAAAAAAATCACCTTGAAAAATGTTGAAATCAATATTTATGCACCACAATCAAGATATAAAGATGACCCACCCACTCAGTCACTCAACACAGGGGGTGAGGAGATGAAGCCCCTCCCAGTAGCTCAAACCAGTCGATTTCGTTGATTCGCCTCTGCCTACCTGCTACTGGGCTTTTCAGCTTCAAGAAAATGCGTTTAAAATCTTCCAGGTCGTCCCAGGATGTCCCAAACTTGACGGCGAGTTTCTTCAAAGACAGCTCAACCAAGCTGCGAGAGAGAGGCAGATGAAATTCCAGTGGTATTCTGGCAGCTGTAAGAATGTACTGGCAACTAAAGCCTGGACATTGACAGCGTTTTTGCTGTTCACGTACGCAAACTGCAGGGAATGCTCAAAGTCACTCTTCTTCTGGTTATCAAAGCGGACGTCCGGAGGCAAATCAGCTTCTGTTGGAGCATCAATGCATCGTGGAAGCCCTGGAACCCATGTGACCCACCTAGAAAGCAAGGACGAAGGAAGGGTTTGAACTTGGCGAGTTGCCATACATCAGGGAGGGCACTAACCTGTATGCCTCCTGTCTCTCCTGGAGTTCTGATTTCCTGTGATTCTGGAGCACAGGCAGAAGGTCGTCCTTCTGTAACTTAGCTTCAAACAGAGAACCAGTTTGTTTCCTCACTACTTTGTACTGTATTGTGTGTATCAGATGTGAGCTAGAGATCAGTGTCCAACCTGTTCCTTCCCTGAGCTCCATCACGACATCTCCAACAAGCCAGCGGTAGCAAGGGAAGGTCAGCAGTTTGCCTCCAGCTGGTGGTTCCACGGTGACATAAGAGCAGAACCAGTTGTCGTCCACAAAGAACTTCTGCTTCTCCAGCCTGACCAGGAGCACGGTGCCCAGAGGGGATGGGCTATTCACTTTGTACTGGCCAACCTGGGGGAGCATTTTGATGTTACGTACACCAACAATGAGGCTGGAGCTATGTTTAATGAGCTGAGTAAAAGAAATCAAGCTGTCTCTCACTGATCCTCGGTTGAAGTCCAGTCCAACATTGTCCAGCATGGTCCGCTCACTCTCCCCCTCCTCACCCACCAGGGTCACGTAGATGAAGTTCTTAGTACCGGCGTACTCCTTTGACCCAGTCACCACAGTGACAGTGTAGACTTCCATCTGTATATTTTGAAAACACACTTTCACGTTCAGGTTGTAGGTGCAGACTGAAGACCACATTTTCAAGGTCACGTCTCACATTACTTTTTATCACAAATGTGTGAAATTCCAGAGTGAAATCACATCCAGGAACTTTCTCAATGATAACATTAACGTCATATATCTAGTTTCGATTGTCAAAATGCAAAATTTAGTAAAGTGATACTTTGTTTTCTTTCCTCAACTGTGATCTTGAACATTCTATCTGCAAATGACGCAAATTTCAGCTCTTCATTTTTCCAAGATTGGAGTCAAGGTGCCTTGAATCTGGGTGGAATTTGACCCGTCTTGTGTCCCCATCGAGTTCCTTCTCGATTTGTTCCAACCTGGTCCATCAGTCAAATGACACATCTAGTAACAGTCAGGCATAGACTCACCATTTCCCAGTGTAGTCTTCAGTCTCAGGCAAAGGCCTTCCAGCAGATGTTCTCGAACGCAAGTGCAGCTTCAGCTTACGTGAAATATAAGGGTCCATCAGGTCCCTCCCCCTCTTATCGCCCTCGTGGACACGCCTGAGTGATGGGAAGTTTGGTCCGTTCCAGGGTTATGCTCTCAAATTATGAGTCAGGATGGGAGTGGATAACCGTTTTCTGTCATTGAGACACTCAAATTGCCAAACTTCCACCAACGCAAGATCAGCAACAGAGAGAAAGAAAAAAAATAGTTGCTTATCAAAGACATTTAATTTGTTCCAGAGTTTTGGCTTTGTTTTTTCCAGAACACGCTCTGCACAATCGAAGCCATTTTAAATATGCTCTTAAAAAAGCAGCTCTGTGGATATGAAGATTTCAAGAATATAACGGTTTGGTGGTGAAACCTGGAGCTTGCAGCACATCCAATTACACGCCATTGCAAAAAAAAATGTGCCAACAGCTTCTTACAAAGGCTGTTCTGGCTGTGCTGTTTATTTCCCCAAGCTCTCATCTCATCTCTCACATTAAGAGCTCCATTTGTCCCTGAAACACTTCACAATAGTGTGACGCAGGCAAGATGGGGATCAGCACTCAACTGTGACACTTCGCCATGAGACAGAAACCAGTAGAATGTCTTCTACTTGACTAGTGAGTGAACCCTGGTGGAGTCTGGGTGACTGAAGCTCTGAATTTCAGTTGGGAGCACTGTTAGTCACCAAGATGCTGCTGGGAGCCATGAGTCACCAGTCCAGTTGTCTTCCTAGAAGTCATTTTCACAGTAGTCAACTCATGCTAATACTGATCACCGTCTTCTAGCTTCTCGCGTTGGTTCCAGTGTCATGGCTTCAACGCCGTTGCTTTTGCTAGTCGATATTATTTGCACCTTGTAGTCGCTTCATGAAACCAATTTCAGAAAGAAAGCTGCTCCTGTAGCTCTCACTACTGATCACGTGACATATCCTCCTTTCATTAATTGAACTGTTTTTTTTCAGAACGGACTCCGGATCTGAAGTGATCCTCATTCCTGGTGAATCACTCAGCGAGGGAAGAAAAAGAACCAAAGCAAGCTAGTCGTGTGTTTACATCAGATGTCTGCTTCTTTTACTGTTTTTTTAAGAAAGACTATGAGTGAGGACAAAACAAGTGACATAAAAAGACACACATCCAGAAAAGGCCTGTTGAGGGAAATGAAAACAGTTCATCGCTTGGCAGCTTCGATGCGTCACAGACATTCCGCCGAGCTGGAGGCAACCATGCTGTTAATTAGGAAGCAAACGGCAAGTGTACGTTGGATGTAACCAGATGTGGCTGACGGTAACCATGGAAATGTCAGCTATGATGAGTCAGTGTTGGCAGGTTGTTAAGACTGGTTGGATCCTGAGGCAGCCTCATCTTCATCAGGGGGACAAGCGACGAAGTCTGCCAGCATGGAGGCCATGACATCGTCATCCACCTGAGGGAAGGAGAGAACGGTCACTAATGCATTCTGGGAAATCCATTGCAAAGATGAACAATTGGTCTGCAACATTCCCACAAGAATGTGCCAGTGTCCCTCATCCAGGAAATGTGGCAGTCTTATCAAAAGATACGCAACTGAACAGGAAGAGAGTCTACCTCCCTCCCACCACCCCAGGTGCAGGGAACTTAATAAAGTCAGCTTTCAAAACTGCACTTCTATTTGTTGTATTTCTTCGTTTTAACAACCACTTGCTGCCAGAATCGATGACATAATGTCAGGGTGGGTGTGCAAGGCTGCCCAACATCAGCAGCTGAATGAGACTCCAAGTGATCCTGCTAATGTTACCCACAGAAAACAGACAGGCATGAATAACAACCAGTGCAGTATCACAGATACCACGTGACTGTGGTGGGTTGGTCATCGTCGCAGAGGGAGAGATGAGGCCAAATTGAGGGGAACATGATGGCAATATGATGAAGGAACCCTCAGTAAGGGATGAGTAGAGCAGAACATGTATATGGGATGAATAAATAAAGATAAGACTGATAGCTGAATGAATAAAGAACACAATTGCAAGATTAGTAGCTGTTGGCAGGCAACTGGCCCCACAATACTCGGGCAGGAAATGACATCACTGCAGCGGAACAGGAGCAACACTGTAAGAGTGAGCGTGACGGTAGCAGCAATTGTCAACATCACTTGAGATCTAAAAGCTCAAACTGTTAACTTTGCACGTTGTGTATTTGTTTACAAGAGACTGAGAAAACATCTTTACCGTATACTTTAGTATACTGTGTAGCATTGTTCTTGTTTATCTGGTTTATTTTTTTTCTGACAATTTAGAATTCAGAATATTGTTTAGAAACAGATCTGATGATGCAGCACTTCAGAGTTTAAGTCAATAAATTCGAATCCAAGTGTCCCTTGCTGTACCAAACCATTTTTCTCCTAACCCCCCTGGATTGAAGTAACCCATCCACAAAGATGTGTGAATGCACACTTGACGATAGTCAAGAGGATGAAACGTTGTTGTTGTTTGCAGAGGAGGACTGGAAAAGTTTGTGCAGCAGATGGATGACACCAGCAAGTCTTGGATTACTTGATGTCACACAAACCTTCTGTTACCTTTTTCTTCTCTGGGCTCTGCCCTTCCTGAGACAGTTCCTCCTCTCTCTTGCGCTTCACTCCTTTCGCCTCCACTCCTTCACCACCTCCTCCTGATTCTTCTTCTGCCTCCTGCTCCTCCACCTCTATTGTCTCCACTGCTTTCTCAGTCTCTGTGTCCTCCTGCGTCCTGGCGTGTGGATCTGATGGGGGCTCAGCGTCTGCCGCCACCTCCTCTCTGGCTGCCGCCAGTTGCTCCTCTGGATCACTAGGAGGAGGGTTGCTGCTCCCACTGGCTTCCTGTGGAGCTTCAACTTCCTGCTGAAACAGATAATGGCTAAGCAACGCAAACAAACGTGTCTTCAGTTGAGAATCAATTGGAACGCATCACATACCCGAGAGCCGTGAGGAGCTGGGCTTTTTTCAGAGGTGTCGGTTAAATCCACCTCCTCCTGTGGCCAAGGCTGCTTCTCCCTCAGAGGCGGAGCTTCACTCTCCTGTTCGCCCGCCGCCTCCTGCTGCTCCCTCTCCTCCATGGCTCCCCCCGTCACACACAGGATCTGGGGCATGGTGGGGTCATCCATTCTCTCGCTCACGTCTTCCTCGACCTCTCTCCCCTCCTCCAGGACACCGATGCTCTCCACCTCTTGTACTTTGATCCGGTCTTCAGCGAACACGGATCTGTTGGTCTGGACCTCCTCAATGCCCCCCTCAGACTCTCCCTCCTCCACATTGAAGGCTGCAATCTCAGCTTCATCCAGAGCTGCACCAAGCACCTTCTCCTCCTCGATTCCACCTTCATGCACCTTGTCCTCTGTGTCCTCCAGAGGAGGTATGTGTCCCGCTTCGTCCTCCTCCTCTTCATCTTCTTCCTCCTCCTCTTCCTCTTCTTCCTCCTCCTCACCTTCTTCCTCATCATAGTCCTCACCATCATAAATTTCTCCGTCTGAAAATTCGCTTCCCTCCTCCTCCTCATCTTCCTCAAGCTCCTCATCCTCCTCTTCCTCCTCATCGTCAGTGCTGTTGATGTCGATGACAGCGGAGGCCTCGTTGCTGGGAGGAGGCTGGTGCAGGTGACGACCCTGTTGGTTCAGCTGGTTATGCAGCTGCTGCATCTGAAGCTGGAGGCCCATGGAGGTGGCAGATGGCTGCATCAGCATCTGTTGGAGTTGAGGTCTCCCAGGCAGTGAGTCCCCCAGCCCAGTGGGTGGCGCTGAGAGAGTGTTGGAATTCAAAATGGGAGTGAGCGACACCACAGAGGAGCTGGAGGGGGGGAAGGAATTGATGGCGCTGGAGGAGGTGGTGAGGAGTGGAGAAGAGGTGGTGAGGTCATTAGCGAGAGAAACCCCATCAATGGTGGTGGGCTGTGTCGTGCTAGGAACCATGGCAACAGCTTCCCCTCCTGATATTGTGACTGCAGCTGCAGCTCCTGGAGCCAAGGCCTGGGAGCTGGCCAGATCCTCCTGCTGGTTCTCCATGTTGAGCATGCCTGGAGGAACGATGACCACGCTGTCGTCAGAGTCGCTCGCAAGAGAGATTTCCACATCTTCTGCTTCCTCTTTGTCGTAACGAACAAAGACTGGTCTCTGACCGTCCGGGGGAGCCAGGCCGCCCGGGTCCTGATGGTGATGTGCATGCGGGGACAGCAGCATGTCAGCAGCATTATGGCCATGAAGTCCTGGACCTAAGGACAGGTGGTTCTCCAAGGAACCCATGAGAGATCCGGGGCCAAGGCCGAGAGACGGGCGGGTAGAGAAGGGCGGACCAGTGCCAGGACCACCTAGGAGATTTGGCAAAGCAAGCCCTTGGCTTGGACCCTGGGCAGCAGGGATGACTGGCGCTGAGGGTGTCGTTTTAAGATCTAGAGGAGGTAATGGGATGGCAATGGAGGGAGTGCGGGGGTGGAGGAGAGAGTTGCAGATGGTCAGAGCCTCACTGCAGAACGATGAAACCTGAAGGAGACGAGAGTAAATGAAACATTGAGAATCACTGAGATCCGCAGTGATGCTGCAGGGCAGCAAAGAAACAAGTCAGCCTTTCACTTTCCCCATAAACCACTGAAAGACATTTAAGAGGTAGCAAGGACAAATAAAAATACAGGCAGATACACCCATTCGCTTCCCAGCATAGCTGACAGTTCAGTTCCCAGATGGCAAGGTGGCACATCAGGCCCAGCGGTGCACAGCCAACAAAATATCAACAACAACTTCTAAAAGAACAGTCTTAAGTTGACAGTCTGTTGAGGAACGTAAGAGTATCCGTCTGTTTGCTCCTCTTAGGTCCCTGATACAGGACTGAAATGGATGCATGTTTGCAGTACGGTGGGCCTGAAATGAACATCATCTCATTTCACCTTCAGATTTCTGTCAGCACGTCCTTTGCTGAGAATGGACACAGCACAGGTGAGAGGAGCCGGCCAGCACGGTGACGGGACCAGAATCAAACTCAGCAACAGTCTGAAAGCATAAACATGGTAGAAAGTCTTCAGTGCACAAAAACAACGCGCAATGGTTACTGTATCATAATTTATTTTGCATTCAATTGTTGAGCGGTGAAGCTTCATGAGGCTATACCTGCCCACTGGAGGGCACTCTGCTCTATAGGAACTCATTTAGAAACAATATGCTTCTCATCTTTGAAGAGTAATCTACGTTTTTATCTAGATGAATCGTCATCTAAGCATGAACTGGAATATGAATTAAAGAGTTAGTTACCTCTCATTATGCTTTGGTTCACCTGAACTGTCACTTACTGAGCTCTGAACAGCGTTTCATGCAGATTCATTAGCCCTTCACAACTTGAGACCGTGTGAAGAACATTCAAGACACACTACTGTGACTGTACCTGTAGAGTTCCCGTCTGGTACTGGCACTGCTGTACTGGCCACTGATACTGCCGGCAGGTTCACACGTGGTGCTGGTGCTCGTCTGCTGCTGCTGTAGACGCACACACAGTGGCAGCACCACACCGTGGAGACGCTGCAGACAGGATCAGAGATGAGAACAAACCAACCCGCACCAGCTTTCAGTTCATCATTCAGCAAGAAGCAAACGCTCACTTTGTGCACGTCATCCTTGAGCAGCGTTCCACTGGCCAGAATGACTTGTCTGAGTGCTGCAAGGACAAAATAATGACACCAAACTCATCGCAGTGACCAAAGTACAGAGACAGCATCTCACCCCGGAGAGCGGAAATGCAGACGTCTTGATTGGCTAGCGAGTCTCCTTTCCTCTGGAGCGAAGGGCCGACTGCATCTGACATCACTAACTGTTTGGTCCGCCGAGGACCTGGCTTTCCTCCTGGAACAGCCTCAGCTGCAAGACCAGCCCGAAGCTGCAGGGGATTTGCAATTGCTTTTCAGGGACATTTCCTTCTCACAGACCATTTCAAATATAGTACAATGACGATGTGTACTATACACTAGTGACAGGTTTCATGAAACGAGCAGGGCACACTGTCTGCCGTACCATTTGAACGAAAGCTTGTCATTACTAAACCAAAAGTGCCATCACTGTTTCATGAGACCTCATCTATACATCACTACTGCACACAATGCTGGATATATATCTATGTCTTGTCTGGGAAATGAAGTTTTCACATGGACAGTTGATATGGGTGTGCAATAAATAAAAAAAAAAACAATTCACATTAGAATAAACATCCTTATTTGCTGTGAATCAGAATAGAATTAAAAATTACAATAAAATTAAGATTAAAGAAATTAAATGCTGGCTGTCTGCCATTGAAATTATTCATGGAAAAAGATCAAGCACTTCTGAAACACAACAGAACAAAGACAGAGTTGATACGTTTTTCACTGAGACAGCTGTGCCACATCTTTACCAAGAGACCGGTCACAGGTAAAGGCACTTTCCTCAGAATTTGAAAGGCAGCCCGTTTTTAATTTGAAAAGGCACCGTTATTTTTGCTACTTAAACGGCATATAATATTGTGAAATAATAGTAGCAAAAATTCCATCCAAGAATGGATACATGATTAAAACTTAATAAATGCGTAAAAGACACTGTAAGGTGCCTATTTGTCATTCTGTCTTGCAAAGCAAATGAGATTCGACCATGATCAGAAATCATTATGAATTTTACTCCTAGACAAAAGACTCATCCTCTGCAAATGGAAGGACTCATCACCACCAACAAAAAAATGTGATGTACTTTTTAGCTGGAGGAGATTAGAGCGTCTATCAATGCATCCATGCAGAAATTTCACACCACCTTTGTAAACAACACAGATGCTTGCAAACACTTTTAGATATGTACACATGCATCCCTCTAAACACACTATTAATGTGTATATTTTGGGGTCTGGCTTGATTATATATATATATATATATCTATATATATATATAGATATATATATAGATATAGAGAGATAGATATAGATAGATCAAGCGGCTTGACATGAGACTCACCTTAACAGACTCCTCCCCTGGAGTGATGTCACCGAGCAGATGGTTAAAAAGAAGCTCAGAATGGCTTGGACTTCCCTGAAGGATGTTCGCCGAGGCACCAGCCACTTGAACCCACAATTCTAATGTCTTATACACCGATACCCGCACTGTGCTGAAATACATTGGGGAAATGGACTCAGTGAACGGGGAACGGGTTCACCGTTGGTTGTACAATGAGTTCAAGTGGACCTACCTGTAGGCTCTCTGTTGTCCCGAGTTTGCGTCAGGAGGAGGTGTCCAAGCAGAAAGAGTTTGGGAGAACAGTCTTTGCAGCACAGCAGCAAACTGAACCATGCTATTTCGAACACTGCAACAACAATATCACACAAGTTTTCACAAAGATGAAGAGAAATGGCAAATTATAGGTGTAGATACTTACACTGTAATAAGAGCTGATAAGACCTCTACTGTATTGGTGTGTATGATGGGCAGGAGCAGCAGCCTCACACTACCATCTCCTGTTAGATTCTAGGATCCAATCAGACACACATGCATAAAACCTCAATTTCAGCAGTATGCAGTATGTAAAAATATACAAAGATAAACAGAAAAGTGTGTGGCGAGTGTGAAAACTCACAATGCTTTTGGAGCTGACAGCAAGTGCTCGACACACAAGGTTGAGGATGGGTCTGACTGGCAGACGTACAGCTGAGGCTGGATCCATTCTGACAAATGGAGGATTTTATATGAAAAAAAATCCTGTGAATCTCACAAGGTTTAGTGACAAATGAAATTAGGAAAACGCTAAACAAAGCAACAAAAAAATAAATATAAAAAACTAAAAAAAGACATAGGAAGCTTCAAAAATATCACCTAAATTTAATGATATATAGGGAGAGTGTGTCAGCGCATCTCAAACCTGAGAGTGTGTTTGAGTGCTAGGCAGACGGCCGTGTATCGGTGCTGAAGCTGCAGCAGAAGCAGAGGATCTGATTGGTCCAGTACAGAGAAGCCCAGCTCCAGCCCGGGACCTTCATACTGCACAGTTCCCTCTGAAACACCACAACAATGACTTAATACTGCTGTCGGCCTCATGTGATGATGAAACCACTGCGACCACACAGCTCACCCATTTCACAGCCCAGGTAGATCTGGGACAGCAGGCTATTGGCTGTGACCAGCAGGCAATGGATCTGGTTGGCCCAGCCCTCAGATCTGCCAACACCCACTCCTCTGTCCAGCAGACCACCGAGGCAGGGGAGGCGGCAAAAACACTGACAGGCCATCTGATCAGAGAATGAGCGTTCGATGAATCGCTACACCACTTTCACAGTCACTAGAGTTCACTACTTCATCTCTTGAAGCAACAACAATTGTATTGACAATAAATCTAAAATAAACAACATCACAATACCAGCCATTATTTATTTACTTCTGTTTTGCAACTGACCATTTGAGGGGCAAGACCTAGACTGAAGCAAAATGACGTTTAAGAGACAAACCTCTTGTGTTTTCTTGTTGGTGCTGTCCATTTTGGACAGGAAATATGCCCCAAGTTTGTTCTGAAACACAAAAATAGAGAACGTATCTTAAATGAAACCCAAGGAGGCACACAGCAGAATAACACTAGAAAAGAGGCTGGAAAGAGGCCATCATTACTGTTCTTTGTGACTCTGACAGAGACAACTAGCACCGCTAAATTGGACACCAATTTCAAATCAAATAGAAATAAAAATAAGATCAGGTAATGCTAGACGACAAATTTAGTGGCTCTGTCTCAAGTTGATCTAGTTTATAAATAGGGAAAGAGGCCCCACAAAGAACACAGTCAGCAGCTGTGATCCAATCAAACCTTTCACAGTGCGGTCCACATTGGACAGACAGAATAAAAACATCGAATACAATCCTTATTTTCAATTCCACTACACAAATACTGTCAATACTGTATACAAATACTGTACTCAAGTGACATGTAATAATGTCACTTGAGTCGACCGAGTGTAACTCTGTGCACCTGCCATTCAAATGAATCCATTGTTTCATAGTGTACATGAATCAAAGGAGCCGGCTCACCCTGAGAGATCCACAGGCTCTGGGGAAGTAGGTCATGCAAGCCGTCATTCCCTCCATTGCTGCCAGTTCGCACTGAAGGTGAACAAATCAGGACATCTTAGTCGCAGTGCAATCACATTGAGTTTTCCTTTTATTTCCAGATTTCTGGTTTAACATTTTATACAATGAAACATTTGCTCACCTCCGTCTTAAGGCCCAGCAGAGAAGTGAGGATTCCCAGAATGCAATTAAGTCCAACCTCCCGAGCCATCTCCGCCAGCTGAGACGAGTGCTGAAGAAGATCCTTTAAAATGTTTACTGCCAGCAGGATAGTCTGAACAGGAGCCTGCGACTGGAGGAAGAAGCAAAAATGTGAGGAGGAAGGAGGAAGCACGTTCACTAAATACCCTTAATAGTGGCAAAATTATGCTCCAGAGCATTTGGATTGAAACTGGCCAACATGACTTAAATCACAGGTTTTTAGCGGCTTGTGAAGGGGGTCTTTCACCTGTATGACTTGCTGGAGCGAGCGCAGCCAGGAGAGGCAGTGCTGTTGGAAAAGTTCACAGGAACTGTCCTTAACCAGCATGGAGAGCAGACAAAGACCTTCAAACCTGTGGGTGCACAATATGCACATCACTTAAGAGCACCAACTAACTTGAAATGGTAAAAACACTCACACACGTCTTCGTACACACAAAGGAGGAAAAAAAAACTGTATGCGAGTGTGCGAGCTTGTCGTCAAACATGGCCACCACACTCCTGGAAAAAAGGCTAGAACAGTGGTTCTTAACCTGGGTGAGTCGGTCTCAGGGGTTCGGTGGAGCCTCCGCCGCAGAGGTCCACCCCTCAGTCTAGTCTGCAGTTGGTGTATCATTTTTTATTTTTTACTAAAGAAGGGTTCGGTGAATGAGCATATGAAACTGGTGGGGTTCGGTGCCTCCAACAAGGTTAAGAACCACTGGGCTAGAATATTAAGGCTTTGATAAAAAAAAAAAGTTTTGAGCACCAACTGCAATAATGCAACTGCTGAACTGTCCATGCACCACAGCTCCAAACCCAACCGGACAGAATACTCAAAAGTAACGGAATTTTATACTATTGTGAGAGAGTACAAGAAACGCACAATTTGATGGATTAAATAAGCACTGTGATGTGTAAAACACCGCTGCAGGATGCATTGCAAGGGAAGACATTTTCATGTCTGTGAACTGATGGAGGAGATGTGCAGAAAGCTTCAGGGTGGAAGTACTGGATGAGCGCCAACAGTAGCGGTTGATACTGCTTTTTTTATTCAATTAAAGTCAGTAGAATTCCTAACATGTTTTGCAACATACTGTACATCATGTTTTCTTCTGTCATGGCGGAGAAAAATCCTACATACACAATCATTGTCTCAACTCCAAACAGTACACTCCAATAATTATGGGACTAATAATTTAAACAGTCGGTGATCATTTGACCATCAAAGGTAGTAGACATGATAATATCAGAACTTCCTCGATGGACATTTATTTACGCATGGAACAATTTTGAAAGCAAATGTGGTGATGTGAAGTTAATGGTGGCTCAAGTACAGAGTTGCCACAGTAAGTCATCCTCCTCCGCCTCAAGCCAACAAGCCACTCACCCTCGTCTCACCTGCTCTTTGCCTTGAATCAAGATCATGAGGCAACATTTATTAGGTGTGGAGTTACTACAGGGTGAATCGACATTGGTACAGGGGCTACACCTGCTCTCAACAGCCTCAGCACTAGTTACAGTCTTACTCATCAATAGCTGAAGCCCCAAATGTCAGGCTGAGCTGGGAGTCAAAGCTGGCCATCTAACTCTCTTTTACATGGACCTTATTTTGGATAAGTGCTGCTTTCGGTATAATCATGTCATGTACAAGGCAATCAAAGCATAAAAAGTGTCAGCGGATGCTATTGATGGCCACAAGAGTAAAGCAAGAGAATGCACAGTGAACTCACCGGGTCTTGCTGGAGCCCAGTTTTGCGTTGCAGAAACCCACCAACCCCCCGCCGGTGCTCGCACTCTACAAAACAAACAGCATGATCGGATGAAACAGGATAGTAACAGCCACGGATAATTGTTTGGCACAACATCAACAGCGAAAGTGCGCTTCTTCTCCAGATGTCAGGCTGGTGCACAACAAAGCATGCAGAAGCTTCTGATGCTAATGCCTGACAACTAGCCGGCGAAGCTAACAAGCCGCACCAGTGCTGAGCCCCTACCTGTGTCGCCAACACGCCATGTTCTCTGTAGCTGGACAACAGCACCGGAATGTGTTCTGGACGCTGCTCTTTCAAAGCCGACGCCAGACCTTCCGTGAGTCGCATCGCAGATGGGCCATGCAGCCAAGCCGACGTAGCCATCTTGACCTCTCTGCTAAAGCGAACGTCACCGCTGCGACACCAACGTCATATTCGAGCGCCGCTCCTTCTTTTCGGCACCCGTGAGACAAACCCCGTCAGTTTTGTGTGTCTGCAAGCCGCTGGGCTTTATAAACGCTCGAATTTCCGCGTCATTCCGGTGTTCGGGAAAGCTTTCGGAGCGAGTCTGTGATGGCGAATGAGAGGCTGAGAGCTCTGGAGGAGGTGGAGAAGGAGATAGCAACCATCCTGCAGTTCGCCGGTGAGCACCCACTTTCAACCGCAACTCCTTCAATTTGGAAGGGTGTTGGTCTTTTGAACGTCTTTTTTACAATCATGTTGCCAACCATGGGGTGTCACTTTTTTTTATTGTTGTTTTGGTTACCAAGCCAATACATTTCTTCATCGGTATAGACGGTAATTCATTTAATGAATATACTACACTTCCCATTCAACTAGACACATTTTTGCAATTCCATGTGTTAAGTAACTAAAATGTATATATAAAGGATATATATATATATATATATATATATATATATATATATATATATATATATATATATATTTCACCTTCACCTTCTTCTGCCGCTTATCCGGGGTCGGGTCGCGGAGGCAGCATTCAGAGCAGGGAAGCCCAAACTTCCCGGTCCGCACAAACCTCCTCCAGCTCTTCCCGGGGGATCCCGAGGCGTTCCCAGGCCAGACCGGAGACATAATCTCTCCAGTGAGTCCTGGGTCTTCCCCAGGGTCTCCTCCCGGTAGGACATGCCTGGAACACCTCCCCAGGGAGGCGTCCAGGGGGCATCCGGATCAGATGCCCGAGCCACCTCAACTGGTTCCTCTCGATGTGGAGGAGCAGCAGCTCCACCCCGAGCTCCTCCCGGATGACAGAACTCCTCACCCTATCTCTAAGGGTGCGCCCAGCCACCCTGCGGAGGAAACTCATCTCAGCCGCTTGTATCCGCGATCTCATTTTGTCGGTCATCACCCAAAGCTCGTGACCATAGGTGAGGGTGGGAACGTAGATCGATCGGTAAATCGAGTGCTTCGTCTTGTGACTCAGCTCCCTCTTCACCACGACGGTCCGATACAGCGACCGCATCACTGCTGCTGCTGCACCAACCCGTCTATCAATCTCACGCTCCCCTTTTCCCTCACTCAAGAACAAGACCCCGAGATACTTAAACTCCACCACTTGGGGCAAGAACTCTCCACCGGCCTGGAGAGAGCCAACCACCTTATTCCGGTCGAGAACCATGGCCTCAGACTTGGAGGTGCTGATCCTCATCCCGGCCGCTTCACACTCGGCTGCAAACCGCCCCAGCGCATGCTGAAGGTCCCGGTCGGATGAGGCCAGCAGAACAACATCGTCCGCAAATAGCAGAGATGAAATTCTGTGGTTCCCGAACCGGATCCCCTCCAACCCCTGGCTACGGCTAGAAATTCTGTCCATAAAAGTGATGAACAGAACCGGTGACAAAGGGCAGCCCTGGCGGAGGCCAACATGTACCGGGAACAGGTCTGATTTACTGCCGGCAATGCGAACCATGCTCCTGCTTCGGTCATACAGGGACCGGACAACCCGTAGCAGAGGGCCCCGTACCCCATATTCCCGGAGCACCCCCCACAGGACATCGCGAGGGACACCGTCGAACGGCTTCTCCAAATCCACAAAGCACATGTGGACTGGTTGGGCGAACTCCCATGAACCCTCGAGCACCCGATGGAGGGTATAGAGCTGGTCCAGTGTTCCACGACCGGGACGAAAACCACACTGTTCCTCCTGGATCTGAGGTTCGACTATTGGCCGAAGTCTCCTCTCTAGTACCCTGGAATAGACCTTTCCAGGGAGGCTGAGGAGTGTGATTCCCCAGTACTTGGAACACACCCTCCGGTCCCCCTTCTTTGTTTATATATATCTGAGGTCAGATCGCAGGCGCAGCTGCCTGAGGAAAGAAGCCTGGACTTCCTCCCCCTCCTCAGTGGGCCACTGGTGCTCGATGAGAGACTCGAGTCTCTGCAGGTTGACTCAGCCCCTCAGTCTTCACCCTATATAAGGACTGCCGAGCCACTTCGCATACAAAATCAATAATAATAATAATACTATATTTAATAATATAAATAATAATAATAATATTGGCTGCATGTATCCACAATCATGGACTATCGGTTACTACCAAAGGTTGTTTTCATAGGTGGAGTAAGATGCAATGGATGTTAATTACTGAATTTAAAAAATTGCCATGTAAAGCTATGGCAGTGGCAAAAATCCATCCTATCAATGCATAGCTAAGAGCCACCAACCAAGGTCATTTCCTGCTTGGCTACAGCAAAAGCCAACCTGTGATTGGCTGGCATTGTACATCCTTTTGTATGATACTGTTTTATCTATTTAAAAAGACAAGAGAGAAAACAAATTTTCACGAAACCCAGTATCATATCAATATCGCGATATCTACCATGGATATTGAAATATGAACTGCCTGCCATCACAACTATGTATTTTCTTTTGGATAAAGCTTCCTGTTTTCTCCATTCCAATAACAGTTTCTATCTTTGCTGGCAGGAAACATTATCATGGAGCTATCCAAAGACAAACACAACGCCAGCCTTCTCGACCGACACCTGGTCCAGTTTCAGAGTTCTGTCAACAGAGTGGAGACGGAACTCAGTGGCCAGATCCGATACCTCACTCAGGTGAAGTATTATTTCACTATATTTGACGGAGCTTTACAAAGAGTTGACATTGATGTCAGCGGAGTACAAAAGTGGCTGCCCTGCTGACTCGTTGGTCTGACTGGACTGCAGGTAGCCACTGGTCAGCCTCACGAAGGTTCCACATATTCGGCAAGGAAGGACTGTCAGATGGCGCTGAACAGAGCTGAGTATGCCAAGGTGAAACTAGGAGAACTGGGACGGACGTGCGAGGTCATGTTGGAGCAGCAGCAGCAGCAACAGCAACAGCAGCAGCCGACATGAAAGGACAGCTATTGGACAATTTTTTTTTTCTTGTTACTCTTGTATTTGAGTCAATGACAGTGGGAGGACTGACGGACTGACCTTGCCTTTCCTTTCTAGACCTTTCTACAAACGTCCCAGTCATGTGTGCTTTCCTCTGTTATGGTTAAAATAAACGTATTTTCTAAGAGCTGTAACTGCAATGTAATAGATTTATAAAGACTTGTTAGTGAAGAAGCACGTAGTCCTTGTCTCTTTTCAAATATGCCTTTTTTTCTTAAAAAAAAATCATTTAGCTGTTGACATACGTTGGATAACCATAGAGGTCTCTCTTCAAATTCCAATTTAGATATAATCTAAGCATTTGTACTGTAGTCGGTCACAGTGAATATGGATCAATTCACAACATTATATACTAACCGTCAAAAAATAAAACTGGCTGAAGCTGAAATAGCAAGCTCTTTATCCTACCAGCCACGTGAACACGTTTAAATTGTCATCACAGTGATGCAACAAAATTGATATCAAGTGTCATCTTAATCATTTCATTCAACCTCGATTAAGAATTGCAAAGCAAAATATGGTCTCAATTTGATTAATTTAATACATCATCATTTTGGATAACGCTCTGAGTAAAATGGTATTTTCAGTGTTAAACTCTTCTTTCTCCAACAGAACTGTCATGCATATTCTGAACGTATTTTACACTTGACAAACATACACTTGTGCAAACGTGACAACAACAGTGAGATCCTAGCATCTGATTTGCCATCAAAGTCAGCCATCAAAAAATGTACATTGTATTGGCATTGATTTTCTATAATTTCAACAAAATTGCCTCAATTTTGCAGATAATTCAAAGGGTTTTTTTTTGGAAAAAATCAAAGGAAATCTTCCCTTTGTTACTGTAACTGGGCCAGTGGGAAAACGGGTCATTCAGGAGTGCGATTTAACACGTTACAGTTGAGATCGTGTAAAATTCATGGTAACAGTTTATAGGAATCAGAGTGCAAGGTGGGAATGTCAAGTCAACAAACGTAAAAGTAAATAAAGCAAAGGACAGTTAAACTTGTGAGTGCTCCAGTGTGAGGCCACGACCGGAATAACAGCCACAATGGTCATAAAATGGCAAGAAAATGGCAATTTTTGGAAAAGTATAGCTGAAGCTTCAAACAAGTTTTCACAAGGCACATTTTTTTTTTTTGCGGCAGAAGTACTGAATACTGATGAGGACCAAACATATGTACTGATGAGCCATAACACTTGTGGTGTCAGCAGTGGCCAGTACCTTTCCCAAGTGGTCCGCTGTAGGGAAGTGGTCAACCAGCAAGGGGCTTGTGAGCATCTAGCACACCCCGACTCATGCAGGGGCCACAGGCATAAGTGGTCCCAACCGAAGATGGTGAGCCTGCACAGCGCAGACCAGATGGTCACGCTGACCCCTTCCACTGCCAATAACAGGTCCAGAATACTTGAGGGTAGATCATCATTTACATGGCATGCCCATTCACTGGTCACTCTGTTGGTCTGGAACACTTGGATGGTTATTTGCTAAACCTAAGACACACCAGAGCATTCAGCCGACTTCAACTGTCACTGAAAGGGTGGATTGTTTCACACTTGACACATTTAATGGTACAATGCTTTACAGGCATGAGACAAACAAATATGATTTTTTTTTTGGTAAATGTTAGATTACATACAAATATTGACAACACTGAAACACCTTTTTACAGTGACAGGCCTATTTTGCAATATAAAGTCTCTATAAAACTTTCCTATTGTTGCCAAATCAAAGCCACACATTCACTTCACCAGTGTCAAGAACCTTCACCACGTGACAGTGACGACCAATCTTGACTGCCAATGAATACATTCCACAAGACAAAACAGCAATGGGGTTGTTGAGCTCCTCCGGTAATTGACCTCTTTGACAGTTCGTGTGTTACAACTACGTCACGGCTTGACTGGTTACCATGGGGACTCGGCTAAGGGAATGGGTCGTCATCCACCTTGGGTCCAGTCAGACGCAGGCGAGCAAAGTCTTCAAAGACAAAGTCGTCGACCTGAGAAGAAGAGCTGCAGAGGCATGGTGTCACAGGGCAGCAAGCAGGGTGGAGGCTTGGTCACAGATGGTTCTTTTCAGATTTTTAAACTCTGTTATCATCCACAGAGATCAATAGGTGTTTTGGAAAGTCAACTTTCACCGTGAATCAGAAAGCATTGGTCGGTAACAATAAAAGATAGACACAAGAAAGTGGGTTTGTGGGCAAAATGCATGAAGTGGAGCCATTGTGCTTAGACGGTCATGGGCCAGCAATGAGAATTAAAGACGGAGTCTACCGATGTCAGCAACAGCAGCCAACTTCAAAACAGGTGGGAACTCTTTTTCAACCAGATATTTACATAAATGCATACGAGACATCAATACAAACGGATGACATCTTGAATGTCAAATTACACAGACTTTACTCCAAGCAAAGATGCGGACCGGGGACCACACGTGGCCCTTTGACTGTATTTATGGGGCCCACATATGGTCTCCATTAAACTATAAAGCTGTTCACGTAGAACTGTTTCCGATAGCTCACTAACATACTGTTAATCAAGTCTAAACACATCGTTCTTTTTTTATAGAGATGAATTCTCACACTTTTCTTGACCCTCATTATTTTATTGATTTAAACAATCGATAAACAAATCAATAAACCACTCTACATAGAAAATAAAATGGTGAGTGATGAAATGATTTTAGTTCATTTTTATGCTCTTGGCATAGATGTACTCACCCTTACTTTAATCTTTTCAATCTTTTCTCAGCTTTGTTATAGTGACTTAAACTAAGATTTGTCCCCTCCTATAGTCCCTCAAAACTGTCACCACAGAGCCCCTTGGGAAATCTCACTGCCCACCCAGGGTCTACAGCTTGAATTTGAGTGAGTAGAAATACGTCTTCATCGCATCCTGGTTAAACGTTTTGTCGAGAGCTGAATCAATAGCGGGTGTGCTGCAGCTAATGGATGCAATCTGGCAATAAACCCACAAAGATGAAGATGCAATATGAGCCAAGTTTAACATGGATCCTTCACTTCCTGTCACATTAAAATGATCTCACTTACTTCATTTCAAACTCAATGAGATTCGTATCCACAGCAGCATCGACCTCTGCAATCGAGAAATACAAGATGTGGCTCAGAAAAGCAGCACCTTCTGCCAACCACTGCTTTTCAAGCGGTAGTCAGTGTTTTACAATAAATCTATTGTGGTGTGCCTTACCTGTCGGGGGAGTGGGGGTGGGCGGCTCAATTGGCTTTGGATGCATCAGGATAAATGGTAGCTCGACTGCAACATCCCTACAGGTCAAACATAATTAGATTGTTTCACAAATAATAATATTGACGTTTAAAATGTTTTCCGGAATTATAAACCTGATAAAATTGTCAATATTACAAAAGCAGAACAACGTTTTTCAGGATTATAAACCTGATAAAACTGCCAAATATTACAAAAGCAGAACAATGTCTCTCAGGATTGTGACCCACCACCTGCTCCCATGGAGAAAGCACCTACCCTCCGCGTGACACCACCAGCTTGACTTTTATTTTGTAGGAAACCATGATGCCCATCATCTCCTTGCTTGATCCATCCTTAATTCTGTGGGAATACAAATCACGGTACATTTACAGTGACTTTCTTGTGCAGTCACGACACTAGTGTGTGTGTGTGTGTGAATGTGTACATGGTGCTGGAAGCCAGGTTGGTGTCTTCATGTTTCAGCTTCCCATCCAGAGCCAAGCCTCTCTTCTCCCTGTTGGTGCCCAGCACTGGTGTCAGTGTGTAGACATGGCAGAAGGTGGAGCTGGGAGAGACTTGGTCACTAGAGAGGGGAGGGACGGGAGACTCGGTCAAACAAGTGGTCCATCACAATAATATTCGACAGATATAGTTTCTCTAATGCAGTGATTCTTAACCATAGGGCCGGGACCCATGGCTGGGCCACGAGTGCTTCCAAGAGGGCAGACAAAATTGTTTTTGTCTCACACCTTTGGGTCTTGAGGGCCGCAAGACGCTCAGTTTTAATACATTAGCCACGTATGGTGGCAGTAGTGTGTCTCTGAATTGACTCGACAGCTGTAAATCTGTGATAGTTAACAACTATGGAGAAGTTCTTGAAAAGAAAAAATGATAAAGAAAGTGATGCCGCACCTCCAACAGTAGAAATGGTTCATGAACGCACCTGTTGAAGCAGTTTTGATACTTTCATTTACTTATATCTTCTCTTGAGTTTAAATCAAATATATTTTTGGATTGGACATGGTTTTATTATATTTATTTTATTCAGAATTTTATTCAGCTTTTCCAATTTTATTAACAGTCAAGTGTATTTTTTTCTTTAAATTTGATAAACATGACTTGTACCTGGTTCTGCTGCTGGTTGGACTTTTTGATGACAAATATCTTTGCCATGATCACATGGTTTCATGTCATTTCACAAGGTTTTGGTTTGTTTACGTGTAAGTTGATTAAATATGGTTATTGATCACAAATGAGATCAAGAGTCACGAATCAGTTCTATGACTTGAATGGGCCCCAGGTCCCTTTTTTCTGGGACAGGTGGGCCCCGAGATCAAAAAGGTTCAGAACCCCTGCTCTAATGACCTGGTGAGCAACAGATGACTGAACTGCCTTGACAGGGAACTCATGCAGCCCAGCATTCTGTCATCTTGCTTGGTTTGTGAAGATCATATTGAGATATACTTCAGTTGCCTAGGCAACCAAAACTCTCATGTGTTGGTCCGAGTCAACATGATCATAATTGAAGTTTGAACCTGCTCCAGGGTTCTAGAACACCATGCAACAAACTGCCCAGTAATACAAATGTTTCAGTAATCTGTTTGATGGACCAGTCCTGGAAAAGAATTCCTGAATGGAAAAATAGCAGCTTGATTTTCAGTGTGCCGCTGGGTAAACGATACATGGTACACGTTGAAGACCCATTAGAAAACACTGTCCACCTCCTGCTTTTGTGTGTGTCTCTTGTTCACTAACTACAGGGACCAAAACGTTATTTTCTACTCACTCAGCCTCCACCACTGCGACTGGGCACTTGTACTGGGCCGTGGAGAACAGACAGATATCAGCGTACTGACGCACTGGAGACGGAGACAGTTGATATGAACTCCACGGTGGAAATCACAGCTTAGAAAATCATCAAAACGGAATTACCTGAAATCTTCAGCCTCTTCACTGTCTTAGTGGAGTTGTTGGTGACGTGGACGTTCACATTGATGGGCTCACCATGGTAGTACAGCTGCAGAGAGGTGAGGACGACAAGAGTGCCTTTGAACACTGACTCAATCCCCATATGGAACTGAATCCAATAAAAATCAGATGAGAAGTGTGGTGGAAGAGAGGTGGATGCCCATCCCATGCATTTCTACTGGACTGTTCTAGTAGAAGGAACGAACAACGCGGATCCACTGATGACTAATATCTATTCAAAATCTCCTTAAATGAGCATCATATGGAACCTTTAAAGCAGGTCATTGTTTCTAGCAACCTAGGGCGCATGGTTTCACCGATCAGTTATCTGAAGAATCAGCTCACTTTCAGTGTGGTGCACCCACACCATACCATTCTGCGGAACAGCCAGCCACCTCTGCTGCACCCTGTCTCGAGAGTGAGAGGTGACTTTTCAAGTCTATAGTTGCAACATCATGTGTGTGACAGCTGCTGTTTCATGTTACACAGATGGAAAATGAAATGACATGAGAGCACAGATTCATGGGTGACGACAGGAAAAGGTCGAACCTCCTTGTCCAGCGAGACCTCCAGGTTTAGTGATCGATCAGACATCAAGAAGCTGCGACTCATCTCAGCCATGGGCTGTGGGCCTTGTTTCTCTGGAGCGTACTGAACCTTCCGGATCACAAGACGCACCGAATTCCTGCACAGTCAATTAGAAGAAGCTTAGCAGACAGAGCGAGGAATGGAGACAGCAGGGGGTCGAATCAGTCCATGAAGCACTCAGAAGATGACAGAGGAGATGTGAAAGGTGGATAGAAGCAACAAGAGAAAACGTGGCGACATGGACCTTTGGTGGAGCTTCTCGTCGACCGTCTTGGCACAGAAGGCTTGAAGCTCATAATCCACTCCACACGCCTTCCCAGTGTCCTCGGGCCCAGGCTGGAGGGTCACTGAGCAAGGCAGGTTCTGAGGAATCTGAAACATCCACACATACCGAAAGGCTCTTGGAAGACTCATGTTGGTGCTGTATAGCAAACAGGTAGTTACAGTCATCGCTCAAACACCACTCTTCACAAACAGGATGAAGAATCCACAGAACAGTGAATTCATTGCATTTCAGCTCTCATCTTACTCCTTCAACGTCATGTGTAGTGTTTTTACTTAGGGATGCTCCGATCGATCTGTCACCGATCAGGATCGGCCAATTTCTGACTGCCGATCACTACAACTGATCACGTGTGACAGCCAGCGCTCAGATGAAGCCCCTGATAGTGACAGTCCACTTCTCCCTACTCACTGCTCACTAGGCAGCAGCTGGTGTGGAGCTTCTTTCAATATGTCATGAAAAGTTTGCATCCTGCAGCACATGCACGAGAAATGCTGTGAAATTTAACACGCCATTTAAAGCGCCAGCACTTGACGGAGTTTTCCGGGCTCATGAAAGTGAGACAGCTGGTTCCTCAGCAGCAGGCTGTTAGCACAGCTGACGCTTAGTCCGGTCCGAGCGTGACATTTGGAATGATAAGAAATAATTATTAATTTCACCGAGCTAGATGACCAGCCTTTCTCGGGTGTCATTTACGCAGAGACTGAAATGGAAACGACCGCATCCGAGTGGAGAGGGAGTGGAAACATTCATAAATGCAGTGCTCGCTGTCTCAGAGTCCCGGAGTACAGTATGTAAATATTTCACGGACATAGCACTGTCTCTAGAGATTCACCTGCAACGTCTCACATCAAATTAAATGTTTTTCAGTTTTCCTTTTGACAGAATAGTTGCTGCATTCTGCAAGGTTTTTCTCTTTTTGCCTCCTTGAAGAGGTATATTAAAACGTCGGTGAATTAAAATGATTTGAAGTTAATCTTTTCATCATTTTAATTACAAATTCATTGCCAGTCCATGTCATTGGAATCGTTGATCGGCAGCAAAAATCATGATTATTATATAAAAAACAAAAGACGAATGAACATATTCATTGGCTCAGTCATGATCTGTGAACTGACCTCATAATGAATGACCGACTCTTGAATTGCTAGGTCACTGGTATTCATTGTTCACGTGCCCCTGAAGTCTACATCACGACACATGTTCTCCAAGTATGTATAACTGTGCGGAAAAGTGTGCCCTTTCGTACATGAGGCCCCCGTTAACGTTCTGTGCTGCGGCGTTCTGACTGGATGCTACCACTCGTTTCTGACGTCGGACAAGAGTATTCCAACGTCACACACGAAGTACTGATCACGGTGTGAGTTGGCAGTTAAAACTTAAGATGGATTACCGTTTCAGACCGAAGGATTGTTTGGATAGAATCCAGTTTTCCCAGCTCCAGAAAGAAGCAGGGAGAGTTGCATACAAACAAGCGCTGCTTAAACTCACTAACTGACTAGATATAGTGTTGTGTTTTCACCCAGCGTAACATCAGAGATTGACTCACAACTGCTTGTGTTTTCATTGATAAGCATAATCGTGAGCAATAAATCAAAACAACCTGTACTAGTTTTCCTGTGTAGGCATTAGTTTAGTTCAGCTACTTCAGTCAAGAACATTGATTAAACATTGGAAATGTTCTGCTCTGCAATTACTAAACAACAGGGGCCTAATGATAACAGACCTGGTGTGTAACATAGAACTTGTAGACAAAGATGTTTATAGGGCACAAATCTTATGAGTTACACTGAACAAACCTTGTTTCCAGTACGTTTTAACACAAAGAGAAGCCTCACCGTGAAGTTGAAGGGGTGAGCATGTTGGCCCAGCTTCTTCAGCAGCCTCTCTTGCAGGTAGGTGAGTGGCTTCTTATTCTCCAGCAGCGGCGGGAAGGCCTGGAAGGTGCTCACGTAAAGATCCTTACGGAAGGACAGGCCCAGCACATCCAGGTCCTCGCGTCCATAACGGAATGCGCAGGTCAGCGTCACAAAGACTGTGGAGGATGAAGGAGCTCAGCTCTTAACCCACATCAAGAGTGTCACCAGTCATACCTTTTCTATCTTTCAGATATTCCGGGTCTACAAGGAGCACTCCATCTGCAAATACATTATTGACCACATTATAAACCCAAGGTGACACAATTGTGAGTTAAGAGTCTGGACTCACCAACGGGATCGACTTGATCTGAGTGATCCACAAAGTCACGCTTCCCCAGATAAACTGTAAGCTGTGAGAAAAAACCCCCCAAAACAATTACATAGACAAAGAAGACATTGCAATATTTTATGCTGACATTTTTCCTACCTTGCAGTTGGGGCTGGACTTCTTAAAGACTCTGGAAAAGGAATGAAGAGATGAAGACTAACTTTCAGAAATCCATATTAAATTCATTCATTTTCTAATTCCCTGATGCTGAAGCCTATCCCAGCCACTTGGGGCAAGAGGTAAGGGTCATCCTGGATGGACATACAAATAACCACTGACCTACACACTCACACGTACGAACAGGCTTTAAGTAGGATCTTGAAACAGGGCATCCAAAGCCACACCCACAACCCATTTCCCACCAGACACGCCACATCAACGACTGACTTAGCAATGTGCTTTGTAAAAAAAAACAAGATGTAAACATTTATTTGTACAAAAATAACTTTTCATAAAAACAAACATCAGAGGCAAATAAGAAACGTGAGCAGAGATGAACTCAGCAGCTGTTGCCACAGTAACACTTCGAGATGCAGGTCTCCTCTGGGCAGTTGTTTGACATGGCTGACCCTGTTTAATTAAAAAAAAAATGATAATAATGATAATAAAATAATAATATGCATTTGATCATAAGGATTCTTTCCCTTACTACACTAAACTAACTAAATGTCTACAGTTCATTTTTGATATTTAATCAGGAGGCAAGCCTTTATATATAGTTTGTTTAAATGAATGAATGTTTAAATGTGTGAACGTTTATATATATATATATATATATATATATATATATATATATATATACATATATATATATATATATATATATATATATATATTATTGCTGCCAGTCAGAATCACTAGAGTTGGATTGCAGATGTGAAGTGACCTTGTATAAGTTTGTATTTTAGCTTTTATTCACTGTTCCATTTAAAACACAATTATCCATGCTTTTTTCTGACTGCATGCATGGCTTGTGAGTTAAGAGGTGTTTATGAAGCCTGTAAAGGCTTGCAAACACTGATGTCCAAGAACGGACCTCTGAGGACCCTCATCAACATGTTCGCTCAGGTTCATGTTTGCCAACTCAAATGCAGCACTCCTGATCTCATAAGACATGAGCAGGTCCCCACCCATGTTTACTGTGCTGACTTTGTTTCAAGTGCAGCACTGGAGTCCAGTACACCAAGGCAGCGCTCCTGAATGCATCACTCTGCAGTGTAGCTTCAGTGCTTTTGTGGTGGAAACTAGATTAAAACCAGTTCACAAGAGGTTTCTGAACCGTGCAAAACAGAGGAGCTAAAAAAAAACCCCGTAAATGTTCTCTAGAAATGGAGGCTTTAATTTGGCCGAGCTGAGGCATTCATTTTGAGAAGAGCTTTTATTGCTGTAGTGTTCACAGCTTGGGGACACCGACTGTGAGCACGACGACTGGAAATTAAAAACATTTATCTAAACATATTGCATCAAGGAAACGTGTCAACAGCCATTATTTTTCTTCCAGCTGTGGGACACACACTTTTGGCGTTTTTTCTAAGTCAAGTCTGCGGGGGAAAGCTGCCAATTTACCACATGACAGGCAGTTCAGGCGAGAGAGACAAAAATGCCGCAACGGCTGGTCTTTTGGAAAAAGGTCTCCAGTTATCTCATTTATTTTCCGAGACTAGTCCTCTGTCTGTGTTGCTCCTAAATGACGCATCTCAGTGTCAAACTGATAAGGCTTTTTTTTACAGATCCGCAGATCTCACGCCGCACCAGAGGGTTGTTGTCTTCTCTGAGTCATGTTTGGGGCGTGAATGGCAGTTGAGAATGTTAGAGTGAGGCCTTTGAGCCACAGAAACATGGCTGCCCCTGCCTCCCCTTGTAGGACACCATTAATTAACATAGCAGCCAATTTTGAACAAGCATTTCTTATATATATATATATATATATATATATATTTTTTTTTTTTTTAAATAAAATGTTGTTTTATTTTGTATTGGACTTCCAATGCAGCATGTCTTAAAACAAGTCACCAGCCAGGCCTTTACTGAAAGAGTGGTTCGCTTCTTCTTTACGAATCAATGAGTCAATAGTTGACTGGATGTTGAAGTGAAGGCTTTTTCTTCGGGTGTCAGCCAAACAAAATTGTGCACGTCCGAGTCAGTGAATTGTAGCAGTAGCTAGTGACAGAGAGGCCAGACGGCTCAAGAATAAACAAAAGCCGTCTGTGACTGTGGGAACTGCCGCTCTCGTTTATCTTTGACCACAGCCACCAACACGTCACATTCCCAGCTCCTGTCAGGCTACGGGCTCTAGTTTAAGAGACTTACTCAGACTGATGATAAACTACTACTAATTTTATGCAACAGAGTCATCGAAACACAGCGGGTCGTCGTTGACATTTTCATGACAGCACCGAGTGTGCAGGCACCCGACCGTCATGTGGGCGTGATTAGATTACAATGCCGAGTGGAACATTTATCATCCCCAAGGAGAGATTTGTCGAGGAGATGGAAAAATGTTCAACACATTTCATTTTTCCCACTTTGACTTAAAAAAAAAAAGAAGTTCCTTTCAAAATAAAACAGGCAACAATGCAGCCTCTGGCCTCTTCTTCACCTCTGTGCCGCCATAATCCCTGTTAAATGAAGCAGAGGAGGCAATCCTAATAATGTAGGCGGAGGGCGGGATCAAGACCAAAAAAAAAATAGAAAACAAACCAGTGCATGTCCTGCAGTTAAACAGGAAGTGGGGTGAAGCGTATTCCAGGAAACGTGACCGCCGACAAGGCTTTGTTATTAACCAGCCAACCTCTGGTGTCTCTCCAGCGACTCTACATGAAAGCAGAGTCATCTCCACGGACCACTGGGGGCCAAATCCCCAAAATTTCTGCAGACAGCTGCAGATTCAAGAACTTCATCTGCTGGAATGTGCTGGCTTGTACTTTTAGAGGAAAGAAAACAAGGGCAACGACCAAATGCACATCCTGATAATACAACAAAAATACCCTGCACTTCCTCAAGGAACCCACCCAGTCAACCTGTTTGCAACACCATCGTAGCATCTAGTTTTGAACCGCCATGATTGCAACGTCAGCTACAACACACGAAATTTGCATGTTTGCCTCTGAGGAAGAAAAACAAGTTGAAGATACAACAGTGACATAATATCAGCAAACGGCCCTCTGGCAACACACACAGTTGAAACAGTGTGACTTCAAGCGCTCATCTGGATTCTGAGTGCTTTCCATGGATCACCAGGTGTTTGAAAATGGAATCAGACTATATGCAGGACGCAAATCCTCTTCAGAGTCTCTCAGAGAATCATAATAAAATAGAGATTTTAAAAAATTGCTTTTGCTTCACAAATAAAATAATTGTCACACAATAAAAAAAAACAACTGAAATAAATGTAATAACTTGCCTAACTGGCACCCCTATAGTAACGAGAATAATTTGAACGTATTGTTGTTATTCTCCTAAATAAAAAGAAGAAGAATCCTGGAGATTCACTTCCCCAGTTTGTCGTTTTTTGGGGGGAAGTTGTGCAAGAATCTTTCGCACAAAAATGGCCATTTAAAGAGCAAATGACGAAGTTATATTTGCTTTGAAAGCTCATCAGGAATGACATTTCAGTTGCTGGTTCCGATGGATCAGGTCAGTTCGGCTGTGATGTCGATGACAAATTCCTCTCGGTGTGAACTTCAACGAAAACACGCCATTAGGATTCGAGCGCAGAAGAAGCAGTCGCCCCTCGCGCTAATAACAGGTGATGAATGACGAGGTCTGGTGTAGCGGCTTCAGGTAAACACGACTGCATTTCAGCGGGTCATGTGGATCCCCGCCTGGTCGAGCTTGTGGCTGCCGTCAAGCGCGCAGTCTTACCTGGTCCCAGTTTTATCCCCCATCTCAACAGACCGACTGTCTGCTCGGCGTGATCTGGTCCGCAGCTGCTCCACTGCTCCACTGCTTCACTCAGCCTGGTACCGAGGCTGAAGGGCTGTGGCCACGCCCACCCGGTGTGACTGACAGTCATGCAGCCACCAACGCAGGGTTGTTGGTTGGTAAGAAGTGCAAGCAGCGCACCCATTTGAGACCGTTATTAAAGAGAGACAGACACGCAGCGAAACACTAGCAAACATACCTGCATCGAGGGTGGAACCTTTGCGATGTCCCCTATATTCATACCGTTTCATTCCATTGCTTCTAGTGCTTCATTTTCACAATGAAAGATGACGCCTGAATTACGACGTAATATTACATATTTGGAACATGAAACCAATCCGAGATATCTTCATTTAGATCATTTAAGCAAACGCCTAATAATCTGACGAGCCTTATTTCATCTCGACGCATTTTAATCCCTGTTATTTATCGGTAATATTTATTTAAAATTGATTGTATTCTATCATCGCACTGTTTCTCCCTGAATGTTTTTGGCTATACATTTCGTCGTTACCTTTCAATTATAACATTCCTGTATGAATATCCGTAGCAATGCTTTCTGGTCAGGACTTGTTTGTTTATGTATGAGTGACACCACAAAACAATATAGACTACAAATAGATAAATAAATAAATTCACTTGTAACATCAAAACGCCCCACGATGTAATGACAACTAGTGTAACACAATGTAATGTAACGCCGCTCATCTTTATGGCACACACCTGTTGCCTTTTGCAGTGACTTCTTTTCCATGCTGACATTCTAAGCTGCTGCAATGGAGCACAATTAAGATGTGTCAGGAGAGACAGTGTCCAAATTCAGCCTTCAGAAGCTCAACTCAATGTTCTGAGGTAAACTTTTGTAAATCACTTGCTTTCTTTTTTCCTTGCTTCATGTTTTGATATAAAATATCCAAAGCACATCCTAATCTGCACCTGAACATCATACTGAAGCAGTTATTACACATTATTATTCATTTCACCAAATAAAAGAGCAACGTCTATCACTAACACTGATCTCCAACAGATGGAATTGAACACTTCCATCAAAGATTTGTACAGGAAATCTCTGATTTCAAATCAGTAAGCCAAACAGATACTGTCACAGTTAAAAATGCCAAATAAAAAATACATCCACACCTGAGAAAACACGCTAAATATACAGGCACAGTAGCACTGACTCAACATTTCCCTACTTGGAAAGTTGAGAGCCTGAATTCAGCTGAAATAATAGTCATATGGTATAAATACACAGCGGTGAACTGTCTTTCAATCTCATCCAAATGAGACTGAATAGGATACTGGTTAGTACGAGACCCGCAACATAAGTACTGCACAGTACTGAATGTGTCCTCGGTGAGGATACACTATTTTGATTAAAAGAGGCTTGGAAAAATGTGGACTTGTACTTTGAAAAGTCGTGTGGGCCTCTTAATTAGAAAGGCCCGGCCGGAAGTGCTGTAGAGTGGGCGTGACCCAGGCTGCTACTGAGGACGCCTTGTCTGCGGCTGCACTGTAACTGTGTCGGAGCGAACCCGGCCCGTCATCGAAACTCTGATTCCACAGTTGCTGCTTGTAGCCGAGAGAGAGCGGAGCCATGTGGGGGAAAGCTGTGGGGTATCTGGGCCTGCTGCTGGTGCTGCTGCTGCCGCTGGACGGTGAGTCTTTGTCCCCGCTTTTGTGCCGCACTTTTTATTCCAGGCCGAGTAACGGGCCAGCTCCGAACCGGTCTGCACATCTCGATCCCACCTTGCCTTTTCCCTCGTGCACTCCACACTATTGTGCTATTATTTGCATGATATTGAATAATTGCGTTCAGAATGAACGCGCAGTTTGCACGAGCTCGAGCTATTACTCGTAAATATAACGAATAAGCGCGTGTCATTTACTAACGGATAGCCATCATTTCCAACCTGACCCCACCCATCTCAGCCCACCCTCTCCATGTCTATAGAAATGAATGTGCTCCCCAACTTACAGTACATTTTCCATGAGCGACACAAATCCAAAAAAAGATGAATGGGCACTAGCTGCACCAGGATTGCAGTTCTTGCTCAAAGACACTGAGACGATGTCTGGTTTCGAACCGGTGACCTTCAGACGGTTGCGGCACGTGTCGCCGCGCCGCATCGTACTGATCGTATTCAAAACGGATGCGGAGGCGAGTGAAGAGCAGCTCCTCACATGGAGCTAGTGATGGCGCGCTGTGCCGTTTTTTTTTTTTATTATGCCATGGCCCTTAAGTAGTAAAGATGATGGGCTAGGGAGGTGCTTTCAACAGCGTGGTCGTGGGCCTGACCCAGAAGGATGTTTCTGAACTCCTCTCACCAGAACCCATCTGCTGGCCTGGACCAAGTATAGAATTCATTAACCTGAACTTAGGGAGTCTCACGTGGTCAAGCTTCTTCTTAGGTCTGTGACCTGCCCTAGTTGCTCAGGCAGTCTTGGGTCAGCAGGTCAGTTCTTGTGGTCCATATCTCATGTTCCACAGGAGACAGTGGCAGGTGACTGAGAAGGAATGAATCACTAGTGTGCATCTTCATCCTCATGGGTTACAGTACATTGGAAGTGTGACAGCCTCTGTGTGCGTGTTGAGTCGGTGACCTTTGACCCTCGCCGCGGTCAGCCAACACAGAGGATTAGTCAGAACAGTTTGGGCTTTTGTGCGTGGAATGCTGATTGCAGTGAACACGCTGCCAGTCTCATGTTTGCTGTGTGTGTGTGTGTTGCAGTTCTGTGTCAGGGCTTGGATCTGTCCGAGGCTCTGGATGGTGAGTGACGTGACCAGTGCAGGTTTGTCTGTGTCAGTGTTGAATACTAGCTGACTAACAGGTGTACGCATGTCTCTTTCTTTCTCACTACAGCAACTCCATCACCAGCGCCACCTGCTGTCGGTAAGAACACAGCTTAGACGAGAAACTGCATGTGCTCAACAAGCCTGTGAGCGAGTTGGCACTGAGTTCATGTATGTTACTGAGGCACAACCCAGAGTTTCTATTGTTTCACAAGCATCATTTCATATTGTGCTCCCAGGATTTAGTATCATGTACAAAGAACAGTGAAGTTTTTAGGGAAAGCACTCAATGCCTTTTTTTTCATGTGCATTTAACTTTGTGTCTTCATTGTTTTGATGTTGCAGTTAGTGTAGCGACTTTGACCATGACTTTGTGTGGAAGCAATGTTTTTTGTTGCAGCCAAAGCAAGGATTGTGTTGCCGTTTTGAAGGTGCTAGTAAATAGTCACGTCAGGTGTTCGAATTGTGTCTTACTTTTCTACCTCGGTGCACAAGTTCATGTCTCGAGGTTGTGAGCTGTGGCTGTTTCATTCAACAGACATATGTATGCATATGTGATTGTGAACCGCCTTAATGTTTTTATGAATACCACTCATGACTGAGCAGTGTCAGTGAAGAGTGCACGGGCGAGTCACAGTGGTGATGTTGTGTGGATAATAATCGTTGGTTGTGTATGTTTCTGGACAGTGCCCAAAGCGCCAGTGAAGCCCAAGCCAGGTAAGAACGCTTTTAAAGTGAAGCTGTGTTTATTCTTCTGGATGAAACACTTTGTTCTCTACAGTTGCAGAGGGGGACTTTGACCTGGCTGATGCTCTGGACCCTAAAAATGACATCAAGGATAAGAACAAGAACCAGGGCAACACTGGAGGTGGGCTCATCTTCAAGTCAACATTATAAGAATGTATCGGCTTACTACTTGGGATATGCATTTTTATTTTGCTATGGCTGTTTTGAAAAGGCACACAGCGTTCTCAATGTCTGATGCTTTAATACTGGCACCACCGAGCTACCTGCCCTTCTTTCTGTCCTATAAGTCAATGGAGCCAAAACATAATTGCAGTATAGCACTTCCAGAAGTGAAAAACACTTGTGCAGAAGCATAGTACTGAACGATCTTGTTCATAATATTAACACACAAGTTAATGTGGATGATTTTGCAGAATTTAGCAATACATGTCGCAACATTGTAGCTCAACTATGTGGCGTCGCTGGTGAGAGGGTGAGAGGGCCAGAGTGTCACCTTAAATTTAGATATTGTAATATTGTAAAACAAGGTGAAAAAAATTCCATGGCATTTATATGCTTAAAAATGTTGTTATATTGGAATATCATTTTAAGTGAGTATGGAGACAAGGTCAGAGAGACTAGATGGAGTTTGGACATGTACAGAGGCGAGATAGCCAGAACTTTGGTAGGAAGATGTTGAGGTTGGAACTGCCAGGCAGAAGGTGGAGAGGAAGGCCAAAGAGGAGATTTATGGAGGTGGTGAAGGAGGACATGAGGTTTGTAGGTTTGAGAGAAGAGGAAGCAGAGGACAGGGTGAGATGGAGGAAGATGATCCACTGTGGCGACCCCTGAAGGGAGAAGCCGAATTGGTGACAAAACTATGCATGAACATGGAAATATTACATGAATATTCTTCATCAATCATTTTTTCCAATATATTTTATTCATTTATTTGGAGGGAAAATAAATGCTGTTAAAACTGAAAGTTACCCATTAAAAGAATATAATTCTATTCGAAAAACTGAACATACGAAAAACAGATGCACATAACAAATAACTGAATTATGCTTTCAATTCCAATAATAAACATTTAACAACAGCAAGAAACGCAGATCCATGATGGGAAGAAAAAGATTGCAACTGTTAAGTTGGTGCAAGACATAGATATTAGCAGATGCCAAATGACTTCTTTGTTTCCCAGGTGGATTTTCAGACAGTGACTTGGCGGACATCGCTAAGGACATGGACAAGGACAAGGGCAAGGGCAAGGGCAGAGGTGTGTTGAGTGAATAGCCTCAAACTATTCACAAAACTTTTCATTAATAGTCACACAACACATGATCCCTGTTGACAAAATGAGCTGAAGATATCTGTTTCTGGTGACCTCTGGACTGTGAAGTCCGCTGGAAGAATACATGATGTGAAAGTGTGTTTTCCTAACATGTCAAGTGGTTTCATTTGATGATCTCAGTTTGCTTATTCTTCTTGCAATTATAAAGTGGAAAAATCTGGATCAGGTTTTGTTTTTCCATTTAAATTCCGTTCCACTGTCAGACCTCACAGTAATGACTTGTGGATATTGCTACTGACTGCCAGTTGTGACTATAGAACATTTCTGGGAAAAGAGACACAACACTCACTTAGTGTACATTTATGAAGTACACATTCTTTTAGCAATTCTACAGCCATGAAGTCCAATCCAGGCAACCAAAATGTAATTGCGGTAAAAGAGTAATTCAAACATACATCAGTCAACAAGTATGATGATGTCATAAAAGTCTGTTTCCCTTGTTCCTCTAGGGGGAGCTGGTGATGGTCCTATCCACCCATCCAACGACAACACAGGTGGACTAGTATTACCTACTACCCACTGCTGTGTTTGTTTTTTGTTGCTAACGCACAATTTCACATGAAATCCAGAGACCCAAGCAGAAGTGGGCACCATCGCTGGGATTGTGAGCGCGGTTGCCATGGCGCTGGTGGGGGCAGTCACCAGCTACATCTCCTACCAGAAGAAAAAGTTGTGCTTCAGCATTCAGCGTAAGACTTGACTCACATCCAGAACGTCAGCGCGCGTTTACGTCACGTTGCCGTTCTGTGTCACAGAGAGCCTGAATGCTGACTTCGTAAAAGCCGAGAACCCGGATGCAGTCGTGGCAACAGAACCACAGGGTAGCGCACACCACATCACACACACACACAAAATCCCCTTTGTTTGCGTCTCAGCTCATTTTTGTGTTTCACTTCCACAGTCCAACAGACTCTTCTGGAACCTCCCAACGCTGAACCTCCTGCCACTGAAGAGAACACTGTGTAACACACACGTGTGCACACACACTCAGAGCTGAATGTCAACACAGTTTTTTACTCTTCAGCGGGGCTGACGGCGATTCCACCGTTGCCAAATTTCCTTGTACATAGTTATTTATTGTTCTCCAGTAGCACCAGTGACACTGTGAAAAGAAGTATCAAGATTTTTCTCTTTGTGTGTGTGTGTGCGCCCCCCATCCCACACAAACACAGACCTGGAGTACTGGAATATATGTCTTTGTGATAATGAGAATGTGATGTTGGTTCAGGTTGAAGCCATCTCTTTTCACCTGTTTTGATCAGTATAGCTCTGGACTAGTTCTGGTCTTCTGTTGTCACGCCAGAGGAGGAGCAAAGTATTGGGCCGCATGTGACTCAGCGAATTCAGTCATGTTGCTAAAGAGCAAAGGGAAAATGTATTTCTTAAGGTCTTAAATGATCTACTGGGATTTTTGATGGTCTGTCACCATCGTACTAGTGACATTAGATTGCGTCGCATTCTGGGTTTCTTTTATAAAAGATGAAGTGGTGCAGAGTCACCCAGTGAAGTATGTGCGACCCTTGACTCCTCCTCTGGTGTGAACGTGTCCTGTTTTTTTTTTTTTTTACCAATCTAGACAACTAAGAAAAACAAAACAAAAAACAGGTGTAGTTGACAATGTTTAGTTAAGCTGTTGCATTAGCGACCCTCCATGTTGCGTGCTTTTTCCTGCAAGATGTGACATATTTAACAGAACGTGTGTTTGTGAATGAATACTGATATTACCACTTTCTTTAGCGTATGGTAACACCCGGCACTCTTAGAACCAGGGTTACTGTCACTTTTCACACCAATACTGATATTTAGCTTCCTCTTCCTCCTGTTGTTGTTGTTTATCTGAATATACAAAGTTGCCTTATTTATTTGAATCCTTCTGCGGTGGATGGAAGTTGCCACTTTGTCTTTGTATGAAGCAAAGCTCTTGCTTTTTTTAATGAGTAGCAAGCAGATTTGTTGTCGAGCTTCCGCGCCTGACCTTGAGCGACTAACCTGAATGAGGAGTTGAGCTAGCAGCCTTTGACGTAGCATCCAAAAATCATGGGTAGGTTAGCAGGAGAATACAACTGCTGCAGTACGGCTTCTATTCTTTGCACCGCGTATGTTAGTGTGGTTGAAACTGTTTTTCAGTGGTTGCACTTTTAAAACCTTCAGACATTTCACTAGACGACGATAGTCACAAATGGCATGTTTTCACTCGAAACATAAGCGTCGAGTAGAAGCACAAACCGGAAACAAAGCAGTTAGGGCTCACTCACTAAAACCACAGCAATGGCTGCATCAGAAACAAAAAGTTACGAAGCCTGTGTACCAAGTACGACAACGCTGTCTGTGGTGGGGTTAAAAAGACTGTTTAATGGGGGACACCGCTCATGTACAGTAAAAAGCAAGTGTGCTGTGTAGATGGCTCTAGGATAGTGAATCGTGTCGTGGCGAGTGCTCTAGATTTACGCTATTTACTCTGTTTTTACTCGACAGTGTGTGATGACAACTGATCCTTCAGTGTGTGTGTGTGTGTTTACACGTTAACCTTATCTACAACAATTTGTACGTGACAACTTTTGCTAACAGCTGCACTTTTTGTAGAAATGCTGCTTTCCCGATGGTCTGCCGTTACTCTCCATTCGTCTCAACGCGCCACACGCTGACCAAAACTGACAACAAATCCACAAACTCCAACTCGTCCGGTAATGAATGTAAAGACCCGGGTTCATCATCACCAAGTTTTGTAGCAGAAATTCACCAAAAAACAGCGGATAGTTGCCTTTCACCATCCAGATGAAAACATCAGCCAGCAACAGGAATCTGAATGTACCCACTTGTTCTTATCTGGTGTTGCAGACTTGCCTTAAAATGTGACTGGCAGTGGGGCTGCTCCATGTCGGGGGTTCATGCATGTGTGCTTGTTCTTTGTCAGTGGCCTGGAATCTACTCCATAGTGGAGGTTGTTGGAGCTCTGTGAGAGTTGCCTTTTGACCCTGTGTTCAGGGAGATGTTTGGGAGAGCTAACACTGAGGGGGAGGAGTGATTACCAGTTTGGCATCGATCAAGAGGCGCAGTCATGACCACACACTTGGTGGACACTGAGAGCAGAGCTGGTACCGCCTCCTTTTCACACATCTGCTAAATGGCTTCAAAGGAAAGACCTTGAGCCAGAACCTGATGGTGTGGCTGTGTCTACTTTGCAGTTATGGGGTTTATGTCCTGCAGGTCTAGTTGCCACTGTTCATGTCGAAGAGTTTGATGCTGACCCATAACATGGAATCAAGTTCCCTGTCACAGTTGCCAAGGTTACTTTGAGGGACAAAGATAGAGGGCGATCAAACTGTGAGGTTTTGTGGAGGAAAATGAAGTATTTGCGCAATGTCAACACCAAAATATCGCACTTTGGATTTTTTTGTAATTCACTTTAAAATCATAACCACAGGGGGCACAGACCTCGAGGACTACAGAGGTTTGCATCTCCAAAAGGCGGCACACACGCGATCCAGCTGAAACACACATGACTGCATGTTTTTTATCCTTCTGACTGTAAACGCGAATCAAGTTTTTTCCTTCTTCTCAGACTGAATATTCAGTTTAGCTTGATGTGGGCTAGTGACCTGTTTCTCTTCTTCTTCAATACTACAACTCTTGTTATGATCATGGTTCCAATATTAACTAATAAAATAATATGGACCAGAAACAGTTTGAATTCCTGTTTTTTATTTTTGTTTGCGGGAAATGTCAAAAGTAACAAACACCAAGCGGTAACAAAATAACACGAGTGGAGTAAATGAATGGCACAGGATGAGTGTTGTGGACGTGATCGGCCGGATTGTGTCGTGTTGTATTGCTGCATCCATGAGTGGTGACGGCACATAGGACAGTCGCGTGAGAACAATAGGTTAGGAACACTGGTGAGTGAGGGACGAATACATGGTCAAAGGTCTTAGTTTGCGTGTACTAATTTTGCACGAGAGGCAGAACCATTTTCATGGCCTGGGTTATACTGAGATTGCATGAGTCGGGAACATCGATAGACCCCTGGTGGTGCTCGCGTACCAGACCCTTTCCCTCTCTTGAGACAAGTGCCCTTTCTGGACTTTTTGACTTCATTCTTAAATTCTGGAGAAAAAACCAATTAGATCTAGGAGAAAAACAAAAGTTACTCTGTATTTGAGTTGAGCAACACAGAGCCCCGCCCACTCCTCTCCACCCATCTGGCCCTCTGACTGGCAGCATCAGACAGTTAAACACAGTGCTTGTGAAAGCCCACGCTTTTAATTAGAAATACTTCCACTGGACGTGACCCAGCAGCGCTGAGACCACTTTGTTGAATAGATGGCGACAACTTTGTCAAAATAGACACATTAGAGTTGATTATTTCAGTGACTCAATTGAATGTTGTTGTTGTTTTTTAATCAAAATGTATTTAGCAGTAACAATTATATTTTCTTCTTCTGGCTTGAAAACCAGCCCCTTAAAATATCTGTGGCATGTGTTGGAGACATTAAAATCAGCCTGTTTCTAGGTTTGCAGCATGAAATGCTTAGAGCAAAAAATGAAATCACTGCGCCTACTTTCAACACATGCTAAAAAAATGCAATTTCTAGGTGCAATTTTGCTCTTAGGTTCATGAATTTAGATCCTCAATTGTGAGCCTCACATAACCGTTCGCGCAAACGACAATCTTTCATCGCTTGGTGCAGTGTTTTGCATACAGCACACTTTTAGTACACGCAAACGTAAGGTATTTTAAGACAAAAATATTGTTCAACAGTAAACCCACATAGTGCTATGTACAAAACATATAGAGAGATGTTGGCAAACTAAATTCACCATGCCCATCCTCAGCTTCACCTTGTTCCTTCAACTCAGGAGTAACATCCTGCGTGGAGGAATAAATTAAACAGTAAACATTGATATATACATTGAAAAAAAACCCAGAGAAATATGATAAATGATCTCACATCCCATGTTGTGTATTCTCTGGCCACATTTTTCAAATACTCAAATTAGAACCTGTTCATTCCCAAATATAGTCATTTTTTTCAGCCTCAGAACAATATAATACAAAATGCACAGATATTTGCTGACAAATCCCAATTCATCTCATATGTTTAAGAGTGAGACAGATGAGAAAGAATATGTGATGGTTTCATTTTGTGTATGTGTGTTACGTATATTGACAGTTTGGCAACAACTGAACATGCAATGTAAACAACAGTGACACCTACGGAAGGCAAAATTAACACTTTTTTTCCACTGAAAAACCATGGCTGGCATTTGTTTCCTGCCCACCTTCCCTCACAACCTTAACTTAACTAGACTTGTCAGCGACACCCACCGTTAAATCCCACAATCTTGTGGACCAGTTTGTAAATCTAGCCAAAGCAAACCAACACCTCCTCTTCAGGTGTAAAAATAATTTAGTTCATTTCATAAATAAACTTTTGGCGCGTCAACGTTGCATATTTTGTTGGTATGGAGGAACAAGTCCCTCCACAACACGGACTGTGTGCATCAGACGGTGGTGTGCAGTGGGGTTCCCGTGTGAGAGGAGGGCGGGGAGTGTTCGGGGGAGGAGAGCGAGTGGGAGGAGGCCTCTCTCTGCAGCTCCTCCACCCTCCTCTGGAGCTCAGCTCTCAAGAACAGAAGATCCTTCAGAGTCTGGTGCACTGGCATCTGCAACACACACGCACACCATCCAGTTCAACTGTCATCATCTTACTATTTATAAAGCATTAAGCACTAGTTAAAAAGCATATGTTCCACAAAAGTTTTTTTTTGAGAACCAAACATTTCAAATCAGAACATATCATACATCGACATATTGGATCCAATTCAAACCGATACAACAAATTTAAAGTCATATTTTTAAGTGAATCACGTGACTTGCTAGACATACCTGTGGTCTCATGCGAGGGTTCCAGCGGGCGTAGTAGCTGCTCCACAGCTCCAGGTGTCTGGAGGACACCAGCGGGCAGAGAACCTGGTTCTGGTAGTCCACATAGAAGGGGTTGGTGAACTCTTCCGGTTGACTGTAGGGCGGCATGATCACATGATCAGAGAGGGACAGTTCCCCTGTTTATGAGGCGAGACGTCAACTTACCTGTTGATGTACGACCACAGAGACACCGTCTCTCCCTGGACGTCCTGCAGGGGGCAGATAGAATGTGATGCATAATTGCATGATTCAAGTGATAATTCATTTGAATAGCTGCTAGAACTTTTAACCACAAGTACAGTAACATTTCTGAAATTGCTGTGACAGTACAGTACGTGAGATCCTTTGAAGCAGCCTCCAGAGGTCATTTAAAAATGCAAGATTTCTGAGATTTGCACATAAAACATTTTAATTCGCAGTCGTCTTACACGCAAACGTGAGATTTAATCTATGAATAAAATGTGACTTGCAACCCCAATGCCAGTAATAAGTCCAGATGTTTCACATACATGAATGATTCCTGCATTTAGTTGGTGGGTGACGTTCGAGAACTGCCTCTCACTGTGCGCTTGCTAAAGCTGGGAGCTACCATGTCTGTGGATCCTGATATGCTGTGAGTAAATATAGAAACTTCTCAGATGGCTGTTGCGACCGGGTCAGCAGAGCTGTGACCCACCTTTGCAGCCCGCTCCTGTTCACTGTTGAACAGGAATGTTCCAAATAGACAGCTGTAGAGATGGTCCAGAACCGTGATGAGGAACAGCTCGTTGAACTCAAAGGCTGAAGGGAACTGGAGTGAGAACGACAGGTGATCAGGGACGAGGCCATGTCAGTAGCTGCGGCTCGTTGAGGTGTGTCGCCTCTTACCTGCCGAGTCATCTGCCACACACAGTCCACGAACTGGACGAAGAGAGGCGAGCGTTCTGAGTTAGCGTGGTTCTCGTCCCCATGGCCGACACGCTGTGGAGGACGGACACAGAAGTTAAGTCAGCTCCTGCAGGGCACCTTCAAAATCCAATAATGTTGGGAAATAGCCATCACACTTTTGCCCATTACCCTGACAGTACAAAGTTGCTCAGCCAGTAAACAACCCTCTTAAATTGCTATTATCACCTGAATAGTTGCTTCAACGGTAGAGTAAAGAGACTTAGACTAAATATGCAGTTTGAACACTGGTCTCCAGACATTCATAAGCTTTAGACGTAAACATAATCTTCAGTTAGGTCTGTCACAGCTATTCCACTTGACAAAATAGCATCATAATCGAAATCTTGCTTACAGCTTCAAACCTGTGTCCAAAACTGATCCACTCCTTCTCCACCAGAACCTGCACACACACACAAATGACATGACGATGTGGTGGCCGTGTGTTCCGTGTTTGATGTTGCATTGTTGTCACCTGGAACCCCTGTAGCGTGCGGTAATAGCTGTCCAGCATTAGCATGGCCAGAGAGGTGAGCTGCGAAGTCCGGTCCCAGCCGTCGCTGCAGTGAACCACCACTGATGTTTTGCCGGACTCCAGCTTGTCAGCGATCTTAACCGCTCCAGAGAGCAGCAGCTAAACAACACAATTAGAAAGCACAAATGACGCACGCTTGCTAGCTTTCTTGACTGAACTAATGCTAGTTGCCCGGATGAATCTGCGCTTGATCCCGATATCGTAGAGATAGGAGACCTGTTCCAGCTTTCATTGTAGGACAGGAAACTGGACTCACACGAATGTACTCCAACCAGTGGGTTTGGTCAATATTGGAGTGCCAGTGTGCTTCATCGATGGTGGGATACACCACGTCCTTCATCTTCCTCAGAGACTCCCTCATCACATGAATGTTGGGGATTTCCAGGAAGTTCAGCTCCACGTTTGGGTAAAAGCTTTCACTTTCGTAACCTCCGTCCTTCGTCTGGATTCATGAGAAGAGACGTAAATAAGACGGAAAGAGAGGCGAAACTCAGGGTCAGATTGAAGCACCTTGTTTGTGACAGCCACACTACTCTGCCTGGCATCGAAGATAGTGAGCTTGTGTGACTGCGCGTTGGCGTCCATGATGATCTGGAGGAGACGCTCGTCCTCTTTACAGCGGCGGTCTGAAGGTCCGACGAGAGGTTGGCTGCAACGGATGATAGTGGCCTGCGACTCAGGATGGATCCACGACAGGACCTGCAGGGGAGTGCACCCGTACATCAGCTACATCATTTAGATCTAAAGCAATAAACTGAAGAAGCAGCCTCATCTGTGTGTGCTTCCTGGGCAGCTAATACAACAGATGTTAAACTTCCAGTCCTAAACAAACACGATGGGCACAAAAGAGCGGATGAAACAAGGACAGATACAAAATCTATCTACAGACTAGTGTCAGATGGTCATGCGTGTTTTTACTGTCACTATAGTTTGGAGATAAATTGTGGATTTAGATAAAGAGCTCCCAAGGTGTCACCACATGGTGCCCATAACACTCATAATGATCAGCAATAACACGCAGAATAAGGGGAAATGGAATGTAATTCACGCATGAGAAAGAAAAGTGAGATCTCATGACTAAAAAGGATTTTAATGTGAGGAAACTCCAAGGACAGTAATGAGCAATTTGATGTCCCAGATGGGTGTGGATTCATTTTATGGATATCCAAGAGCATTCTGTCAACTTAAACTCTCCCATTAGTCAGCACTCATGTATTGTGCCATGTTGAACTATGAACTGAGCTCTTAGGCCAGACAAACATGCTGGACTTTACCAGTCAAACATCTCGGCACCGAGGCGTTTCATGGGAGCGATTAAGGTACGAGCTGAAGACCAAATATAGCCTCTGTGACTCGTGTGTCTGCAGTGAGTGTATTTGCACGCCCTGCACTAGACTGACCGGTATTCTGTGTTTGGCTCTGAAAACGGCAACCCGCTTAATTTCCTCATCCGTTATGTTGGTGGGGATGACCAGGACAGACGGGTACGTGTCACACAGCTCGTAGCTGGCATTCATCTTGCTTATCGTCCAGCTCTCATTTGGAAGACCCTTGAGAAAAAGAATAGATGGATGTAATTACGTCTGTTTTTAATCAGTTTCTGGGGTTGAGGTGAACTCACCTGTCGCCTGTACTCAGCTGTCGGGTCGTAAACCTTCCAGCCGTCCACAGGAAACTGCTCCTTGTACGAGAAAGCAAACAGTGGCTGTGGAAAAGAAAACTCAGTCATGAAACCTCTTTAGATTAGATTAGATATCATTTACTGGTCCCACAGTGGGGAAGGTTTTACGACTAAATGCCGGCAATAATATCCATTGCACTGTAATAACTTATGAAAACAACAGATTTACAGGCAAATAGAGCAGGACCTCAATATTATATTTGACGGGGACAGCTGACAAAATGTGACTTGTAAATTCAAATACGATTGTAATTTAATTATCCATGTAGTTATTTGTTGCTCTATTTGTGGAGTGGGTGAAATATTGATGTGGGCATGGGTTCTTTTCCAAAAAACATTATATTATTAAATTGGACTCACAGTGCATCACAGACTTACTCCTTAAGCAAAGCAGCATAATATCATGTAGTTACAACAGTGGACATATCTAACAGCTATTCTGCAATCATCAGCACATGGAAACACACATCCCATGTCATCTTTAGACCACAGCTGATGTATCTTACAAGTCCACAAGCCAACCAAACAATGACCACTGACCATGCTGTGGGACAGAGGGAAGCTGTATTTGGCCAGCAGTTCCACCACATCTGGGTTGGTGTTTTCTGTCTTGTAGGCAAAGCGAGGACTCCTCATGTCCTGAGGACAAGCATAAACACACTTGTTCATGTTCTTTCTTTTGTTCTTTCCAAAGCAACTTACAGTCAGTGCACAGAGAAAGAGAAGGTATACTGCTTTATTTATTAACTTTCAGTGACCACCTGCCTATCCAAGAGGTCTCCTTCAGTGCGCACATGTGTGAGTGTTACCTTGCAGACCAACTCCAGTCCCTTGGTGTTCGCACCCTGATTTGGCACAGTGATGGTCTCCAGTCGGCTGATGACTCCGAGGTTGACGTCAAGAGTGAAGTCCTGCGCACACACACTGACATTAATCACACTGTCATATATACGTGCATATAAACAAGTAGAACATGAGTGATCTCAATTATAAGTTCAAAACCAACGGTACCCTTTCCACGCTGAAGAAGTAGAGCTTGTAGTCTGTGATGTTTAGAGTCCCATTAACAAGTCCACTGAACGGACAGATGTACATGACGTCTTTGACTGCACACAGAAACACACACCAACAGATGAAAAGACACATTTTGGTAAACCTACTAATGTATGTTTTGAATGTGACTATGAATGCCATTCAGCACCACACGTGTGTTTAAACAAAATTCCTTTCTTATTTTGTGATGGCTTGGAATTTAGACAGACTTTCCTCTCATGATATTCAACTGCTTTTCTAAAACTTGGGTATTGCAACTGACTCACAACTCGTATTAACAAGACACAGCACATACATGAAGACATTAAATATGGATCTTACCGTCACTCATTAAAGGTAGGGTAAATGACAGTGTGAGAGACCGCTATCTATCACACACAGTGACAGCATGTCATCACCATTACGATATGAAAATGTTATCACACAAATCCAACCAGCATTTTATCGACTCCCACTGCACATTTGCCACAGATTATCATCTATATCTTCCGTTATTTAAATACATCATCGCTTGACAAGCTCGCTGACATTTTGCTTTCATTCTGCCCACATGATTCCCTGTTCATGTCAACTCAAGACAACACAGCATTGAAATCTAAGAAGTGAAACCAGACTGTCAGTAAGCAGTGTTTCAGTGGTGTTCTAGTTCAGTCGATGAACTCACCAGAAGTCTGGATGTTCTCCCCAGGAAGCAGAGGAACCTGATTCTGTGTCATTTTGACCTGCGCCCCGTATCTGAGAGCTGGGAGGTTCTACATGGAGCACAACACAGTTAGCAGAATAAAAAAATATTCTGTGATTTGGTTTCAGTCACTGGGTTTTGTACGGTGAGCTCACAGAGAGCAAAAGCAGAACTGAAGACTACTATTGTAGCTGGACAAAAACTGGACAAGCGTAACATTTGACAATATGTTGAGGCAATTTAAAAAAAGATCAGTCAGACAGTCACAATAACCCGCAAAAGGATGAGGAAGATAATGGTCAGATAATTTGAGTTTTTGATGGGGGTTTTATTTTTGATTTTTTTTACACAAATGTGATGACAAATTCTCAGTAAAGGTTCCGGTGACTTGTGCCAGAGGAAAATATGAACCAAGAGGGGACAGGTAGGAATGAAAGGATAAAGCATGCAGATGATGGATGGAGGGAGTACAGGACAGACAAGGAGAAACTTGCCGAAGCATTGGGAAGCTGCTCAGAGTCAGAATCCCCCTGGTAGCAAAGCCCATCATCCAGGCTATCCTGTTGCAAGATAGCGGAGTAAAGAGAGGAGAGAAACGAAAGAAAATAAAGAATTTTTTTCAGTGTGAAAGATAAGATGCGGCCATAGATAATATTCACAGGCATACTAGCCCCTTTTTAACCACACATCTGTCCAGGCTGTTCTGAGGTTGATCCCAGGCTGCGTGTGGCAGGGCATCCATTGAATACTGGGTCGTCAAATGAAATATAAAAATACACCTGATTTCTTTCTGTTCCTGTGCAAACAGTCAAATGTATTAGATGATTGATGATTTGTGTATGGCAAGAGTCACTGGTTACTCACTATGGAGTTAGAGCATTTTGTTTTAGTTATGTCACTGAAATTGACAATGTAATACATATAATTAATGCTATCAGAACAGACATCACTGCATGACATAGACTTGCAGTCGAACTACTCAAAAAGAAAGTTCTGACAAGTAAATAGAATTCACCACAGGCCGACCATGACAGGAAACAGTGACGTAACGTGTGTTACGGTGTAAAAAGAAAAGTCTGGTTCGTGCACATGTCAATCTGCTTTATAAAGAGGGAACACGAAAACACAAATGTGCAATTTTCATTTTCCCCCTCCAGTGCTTCCTGTTTGTTTATCCACACAGCTGCTTTAGATTCAGGAGCCTAACCAACAGTTGCTGCTTCTTTTTCAGTCCTCAGAGTCAAAACACAATGAGCAACAGAGACGTTACATGAGGCAGAGGTGTAGTTGTATATACAGAAAAAACAACCAATAATGAATAACTTCAAACCTGACTATTCGCTTTGACTATAATTTTAGGTTGACACATGTCATCAGGTCCTGTGTGACACATAAAACATTTTTCTGACGTCATGTCAAGAAGCTTAGCCACACTCAAAAGCTGACACACAGAACCAATGCAAACGGGACACTAAGCAGTGGCACACAGTCACACATACGCGCGCACACCAGGCACACTCACCAATGAATTAGCTTTCCTGGTCACCTGGAAGTCACAACAAAATCACTAAGACTGCTTCAAATCATCAAACCATCAGATGAAAATATGCTGCCTAGTGTCAAGCAAGAGCAAAGAGTTTATCTTAACTACAATAAGAGCACTATGAAAGAAAGATAGTGTTTGACAGGATCATCAGCACAGAGAACAGCAGGCTTTACCAACAAAGTGATCCTTTAGCTACTGATCTCATGACGAAGCTGGCTTTGTTTCTATAGCATTGTTATGTGATGCAAGTGTCAGGTCAAGCAGCAAGCAACTATAAAACACACGCTTCACGCTTACATTTGCACACAATACTTTTGCTTTTCCAGAAACACAAATGATTCTTACCCGCAATTCTGGTCTTCTCCAACCCTATCAGTTGCAAAACATATACTATAAGACATATTGCTAGATTTTTTATTTAATGTTTTACTTGTATTGAAGTCTGCACTCTGCCTATCTTTGATGCTGTGTGGCTCAGCATGGAATGGTAATGTAATATTACGGTTTGTAGTATGGTATAGTGATGATAATATCTGTGTGTTTGCATGTCTGATGGTGTAGCTACCTTGTTGTCCCTGTTCACCATCTCTTGTGGTCCAGCGATCTGGCTGGAGATTGTGGCTGCGATCAGTTGCTTACACCACTCGACATGAGAACCTGAGGGACTGGAGGAAAAAAAAAACTTGACTTGACCAAGCCATTTTTATTCGTAAATATCACAATATTTAACTTGACAGCTTGGCCGTTTATTTGCTAAGTCATTGGGTTTTGTACGGTGAGTTCACAGAGATCAAAAATGCTGAAATTCTTTGGGTCGCACATCTTCAAAAAAAAACAAACAAAAAAAAACGTTTGCCTGAACGTAATGTTTTGGATTATATCTAAAAAAGGATCCTCAGTCCCAAATTGTAAGTGGGCAGTAAATGTTGCAAAAATATATTTGCAATCATTTTCTATGGCTCAAACTAAGGAGTGCAGTTGAAGACATTCAATAAAACAGTTGAAGGGGGCTGGTACCCCGGACCCTGAATAATTCCGCTCTGCCTCTGCTGCTCCAGATGTTGACGCTGGTTGACAGCTTCTACGTCCAACATGACGATTTGACAAATATATTATCTTTAGTGACAACCATCATCAGTAGAGTCCCGCTACTGATCAACAGTGACTTGACCAAGCCATTTTTATTCGTAAATATTACAATATTTAACTTGACAGCTTGGCCTCGTTACAGTGCTAGCATGCTAACTGAGTGTTAGCCTACTCTTCATCCTCGTAACAGTGTTAGAAACAAATGCCAGGACAATTTTGGTTACCCATTTACTATACACACACGGATCTGCTGGCATATAAATTATCCTGCAATTTACTTTGGAGCATTGTAGTGTATTGCACCATTCAAACACTTTATTTTATCTCAAATATAGATAGCAAATGTTTGTCGATTCGGATGCAAACAGACGTAATGCTCTGAATACAATGGAGTAAAATGTGAACACAAAACACTTCATACGCACCTCTCTGGAGCTTCACCGGGGACAGGACTGCATGACGCCGGTGTCCACGGCTTCCTATTCGGCCCAGATCCGTCGGGCACTCCGGCGGCTCCGGGCTGTTTATCCATGTTCCAATGCTCACAGTAGGTTACTTCTCCGCGAATGTGATGGGGTTTGGCTTACATTTAATCAGGGCTCCTCCCGCGGATGTTGAGGGTTTACAAGCATGTTCAGACGAGCGGCGCTTCCTGGGCGCTTCATCCGCATCCTCAGCCCCTGTTTTTCAATGCTCCCGAGCTCCGCACTTTACGGTATACGCCTTACTTTGACAGCTAGGGCACATCCGGTTTACCAGTAAGAGCACATCCGGTTTACGGTATTAATGTTAAGTGCTGAATTAAACTTTAAACATTGCAGAACTGATGAATTAATGTAGCTACGTTAATGAGCGATGATAAAAATCTATCTTTTTGGATAGGTAATCATTGAAGAACATTAAAATTTCGCGCTTAAAGTATTTACCGTAATATGTATATTACAGGGGCACTTGTAAACAAACCCTGACTGGAAGCACCACTGCCTTCTCACACACCTCCCAAAACCTATTATAAACAACATATTTCACTATCAACTCTGCCACCTTAACTTCCCGATATTGTGCATAAAAACTGGTGGAGTGGCTAATGAACATCTGCATGCTTTTCTCCAGTTCTGTTTATCCACAGGTTTATTCCACACCATAAACACTTGCGTCTATTTGAACTTAATTCAAGTTGCTACCTTGTTCACAGGTTATCTCTGTTTGAACCAAGCTCCCTGAAAATCTCTTAGTCAATTCTATCTGCACATCAGTAGTCTAAACATCATTCAAGATTCAAGAACTGCAGTAGATACCTCTGAAAACTGAAACAAAGCTCAAATAACCAATGACAAAAGAGAGTTATAAATCCTTAAATTAATTTAATCATTATTATTTACAAAGGAAAAGCAATCCTGTGGAGGGGATTTAGCGTGACCAAAAGAAACACAACAAGAAGTGTTTTTGGACGTCCGGCAAATGATCAAATGCCACAACAGGTCCTGACATACATTTCAAGTGCATTCATACGAAAGCAGGTTATACGAGGACGCCAAGCTCCAGAACACGACCGTTTCCCGACATTAGCGATGAAGAAAAAGGGTACACACGGACAGACTTGTCACTGGAGAGCTCAAGATCCTTCCAGAACTCAAACTGAGCAAGGGTTAGTGACTACAAAGAGAATGCCCTTTCCAGAGAAAAGATTTGAACCAAAGAAGCAGAACTCTTCAATTTATACCAACATATTCTGAACCAACATTATTTTCCTTTTTATAAAACTGTAAGATTTTACATTACATAAAATAATTGTATCATACAACAATAGATCTTTTAGACAGTAAAATAAGTTTTGATTGAGGTAACTACATCACGGTGCTTGTACAAAGTAAAAAATACAAAAAATAGAGATCTGTTTTTTTTTCCTCAAAATTACAACCACAGGACGCTGTCAATCATCTTCCATTCCAAACATCCTTAACATTAAAGACGTCAAAACATTTGATTTGGTTGAACATTTTGGAATCTGCCCTCAACAACAGAAGCAGGTTCGTGCTGCCCGAGGGTCGTGATTGACTTTGGACTTATCTTTGTATCAAAGTGCTCGACAATAGCAAAAGCTGTGGGTCTTGTCGTGCAAAGCGTAGGCACCAGAAGAAGTCCATCGCTGAAGCGCACTAAATTTAGAGACATTCATTAGTATTTTTTTTCCCTATTCTTTACATGAAGTCAGACACCAATGTCAAGTCTTGGACAATCTGAGACCATTTCCGAGTCAGCAGGGGTGACTATATGCAACCAACAGCCAGTCATTCAGTCAGTACTTTGAGTGTGTTGTCATCATGAAATGGTTTGTGAGCCACAAGTACTTAAGTCAACAATTGGCAACTCACCGTAGACACCAGAGTACAAGTCAATGTCACAAGCTCTTGAGTTCAAGCATTCAATGCCATTACTGAAGCTGCAAGTCTACGTGCAAGTCATCAGCACTCCATTGAAAAGTACAGCATTCTGTCAGACCTAGCAGTGACAGAGTGCTCAAGTCAATTCCATGTCATGAAAGTATGTATGAGAATCAGCAGGACAAACCAAATTAGGGCTCTCAATTATACATGTCTTAAAGGGCAAACCTTCATCATGTCCTCACAACAAAGCAGGACTTTCAACATCACAGTGGACAGAGTTGAGATTGAGCTATTTCTAGATCAACCATCCACATCCTGTCACTCGCCGATAAACATCAACATGCCAGACATTCTTGTGAGAGGGCTTCACAGTTGGCCCCGTCAACCACGACCCCTGGTCAGCACAAAAGTGAGGGCAATTGGAGTATTGAGTATTCAAGGCACAAATTTGGACGCGACCTGACACATGAATAAAAAAAAACAAAAAACACCTCCTTCAAAAATGAAACCTTCACACTTCATTTTGCCGCCTCAAACATTCTATGACAGCACAGCAACAGTAGACGCTGACCATCAGGACCACGCACAGTGAGGCGAGCATTAAGCGTACTTGATCAAAGGCCCCCATCAGCATCTCCAATGACTAGATTCTTGACCCCCAACCGTCAGCAGCAAAAATATTCATGAGTGAGCTATCCAGAAATGATTTCATATTTCTGCATTACAAGGAAACGTGCCACCAAGAATATCGACTGCAAAAAAATGGATTATCCCTGCTGGACAGATTCATGCATTCACCAGTGGCTCTGAGACTGGTAAACATACATACTCTTAGGGTAAATAGTCAATGTTAAGTGACAAAAAAATGCGTTCTGTGATGACGTTCAAACAGGAGCAATTCCACCAGTTAAAAATTAAATTTGAGACTTAGATGGAGACGACAGAAAAAAAAAACAACAGAAGTTTGTCCCTAACTTCATAAGAGTTAAATTCAATTTTGTACGCTCTCGTGCACCCTCTGTTGACTAATGCAATTCAAGAGCGCAGTGTAAAGGCTCCAAGATGCTGTCCAGCTGTACAGAGACGATCAAATGAAACATTCATTTGTGAAGGAGGTGTCAGGAATAAGTGTTGGACATTGCTCTGCAGACTGAGAAGTGTTTACCCTGTGTACGATTCCCTTGGATACAGACTTGCAGCAGTGGTGTGAAGACTTCAGACATTTTTCACGCCGAAGTGACTCGACGAAGGAGGATTTGTGATCAGAGTGAACAGATTTGATTGTATTGGACAGACTCTGGGTTACAGTACAGTTTTTAACTTCTGTGCAACAGAACTGGACACAGAAGTTTTTGAAAACTTGCCACGCTCTTGCTGATGTTCCAATGAGATCTTGAGATGAATACGCTCTGTTCACAATTATTCTGCTATGACATCAAACTGATGTCCTGAGATTAATGAAACATAACAGGCCTCTCCCTCGATGCAGCGTCAGTGTGCGTACTATGTTGGATCAACACCAGTTTACTCATCCTTACAACTTTTGCTCATTTTGTTCATTCATATAGCAATCTTTTCATCAGTTCCTCATTAAGGCTTGTAAGAGCGATCATTTCAGTTTGTCACGGGCAGAATTCCAGAAGTTAAACTTATCAGTTACGCTGCCTCCTCAGTCAGGATGAACAGAATACTCATCAACAGAGCGTCAGGTGAAGGAAAGAGTGAAATATTTTATCCTGCTCATGTGCTGGTTAGAAACATCTTGGCGTGGTAAGGCTTTCATGGACCCTGACTGGCACCATCAGGGTCCACATGTAAAGAGAACATAAAGGTTAAAGCGGTGACACAGGATCAGAGGCTGGCAGCACCACGTCAATTCCCTACTCTACCACAAGCACCTGCAAATAAACTTTGTATCAACGCTGCAACCAGTGAATAAATTACTGACTAAGTAGTTCATCATCAGTTCCTAAGAAGTGCTAGAGAATCCAGGATTAGCTGAGCGGGCAGTGGCCATTAGACGAAAACAGCCTCAGCATTTCATCATCGCAAAAGCAACGAAACCCACATCAACCAGTCCAATTCAGAAATACTTATTTACAGTTTGCCAACAGTGACAGGGATACGCGGTGATCCCCGGATCGATTACCACGCGGGACACAAACACACTCAGGATCAGTGCAGCAAGTGAGAACTTGAACCAGGTGGTGAATGGAATACAGTTGCACACATCTGCAGCCCCCTCTTGCATCATCACAAATGTGACATCATCATTAATGGCCATGGCTAACAACAGGAAGGTTACCAGCCCAAATCCTACTTCAGTATTGACTCACATGAGACTCATGAGATTGTTTCGCTCTCATGTACTAAACAGAAACTCTAGTAGTCAGCAAAAAAAATGTGTCTCCTTGGGGCTTATTCATCCAAATTACCATTTGAAACTGCACGTGCAGTGATTAAGAACATCTCCTCAGACATCAATACATGCTCACATTTCTAGCCTTTGGTTCGTACATGGGAGGAAATCAGAGGGCCTTCATGAGACTTGACCAGGTAACCCACCAGTGTCTACCCTTCAATTTGGTTTGACATTGACTGCAGGGGGCGGTAAACTACCTCCCTGACACTCACTTGGTCTACAAGAGGCAAAACAGCAGCTTTTAAGTCCGTGATCCACCCACGTCCCATTAGCAGGCTAACTGTTCCTGCAAAGCGAAAGAATAGCAAGAGCAACTAGTCGCTCTGTAAAGGTATATTTCATAACACTCAGTAGATCAGCAGCACTGCGATCATCACCATTAGCTTCAGTGTCAAAATGACTGGATGTAATAAGAGACCGCTGCACATCCTGTGTGTTCAAGCCCTTGAAGTTAAAGCCACCAACTGTCCATAAGGCTTCACTGTATTTTCATGAAGTGTGTGTCTGTGTGTGCACGTGTAAGGCTGTACTGTGACATATTGCATAATCAACATCAGCATCAATGGTGTTAAAAGTTACCCATCAAAATGTATTACGGTTCGGTGTTAGGACTGTACAAAACTAATATATTGTTTGTGTGTGAGAGACAGGAGTGGAGGGGACATAAGTGCAAGCTTATCAATACATGTCCGCCGTCCTCAGAAAGGGGTCTGTAGGTGTGTGTATTGCTGTGATGGAGTCGGGGAAGTGGAGGCGGAGGTGTTGGGGCTGGAGCTGTTTGCCAGACGGGAGGAAGGGGAGGAGTCGGACAGCTGCAGCTCCTCCAGCTTCTTCAAGTATTCGTCTCGGAGGGCTAGCAGCTCCTTGTAGCGCTGTTCCACAGGACTCTGCTGCTGAAAGACAAAGTCGCACACAAGAATCAACACAGCTGCACAGACAGAAATATTTTCTGCAAACAGAGTGGGTGTCACATGAGCATGGGCTTCTCTGTGTGTCTCTATTGTAGTACACCACACAATGCACAACTTATTTCGAGAGAGATAGGAGTCAGGAGTCAGAGCGAAGTTTGTGACCAATAAAGTACTGGAGGCAGGTACTTTAGGCACACACGTTCTCATGAAGTGTAACATCTCAAAGCTTTCCAAGTCCATCGTTATAGTAGTGGTGCGAATGATAACATTCAGAAAAATTCCTAGTCAGCTGCAATGTAAGTCGAGTCTTGTTCGGACAGCCCACTCCCATCATTTAGCCTGTGCGAGAAATTGCATGACCCGCCTGTCTATCATAAACCCAAATGAACAACTATAATTCAAGGTGACATGTTAAGAATTACAGGAATGTGACCAAAACTGAGGTGAACCTCATGCTACATGACAGTCAGTGTACCAGTTAAACATATACCATATACCTGTTGTCGTATACGCGGGTTCCAGCGAATGTAGTAGGTAACCCAGAGCTCTAGGTGGCGCATGCTGGCGACAGGATAAAGGACCCTCCCAGACTCTGGAGTGTAGAAGGGGTTCAGATAAATGTCTGTCTTGCTGTTCACCAGCGACCACAGGGACACCGTCTTGGCCCTCACTTCCTGTGAGGGACAATCAAAGACACCAAAACAAGTCATTAATGTCTTTAATGTATGGCTGCCGTGACAAGTTGAATTTTCCCATTGTGGAAAGATTAATGGCAATCGTCGTTACTGATGATTTCTGGGTGCTGTTTTGTTTATGTCCTGAAGAGGTCAGCAATTCCACAAAACAAGAGTGTGAGGAGGCTAAGCTGCACCACACACAAGGATCCCTTTGTATTTTGAGATTTTTGGAAATTAGCTGATATAAAAGAGATGCACACAATCAGAAATGCCATTAAAACTTTAACTTAAATATCATTTTCAACTTAGACTTCAACTGTCATGTGAAGAACATTCTGCAAATTTAATTTATTGTGCTGAGAGTTTGGGTTAACATATTTTAGTTTTGTGTTATATTGTCTCTGATGTCCAAACTCTCCTCAAAGGCCGCAGTGGGTGCAGGATTTTTGTTCCAACTCAACTAGCGCACACAGCAGAAACCCACTGTAGCTCTTTCTGGAACTGTTTGGACACCTCTGCTGTAGAGGTAACTTGGCTTCTCACCTGCTGTTCTCGCACGCTCTCACAGTTGTAGAGGAAGGTGCCAAAGCGACAGCTGTATAGATGGTCAAGAACGGTCAGCAGGAGGCGCTCATTGAACTCAAAGGCTGTGGGAAACTGAGAGAACAGGAGGCAAGCGTTACCTTTTGAACTTCATCACACAGCTGCACAGAAAGTAAAATTATAAGAACGTAATTATATATATATATATATATATATATATATATATATATATATATATATATATATATATATATATATATATATATATGGGGGAGAGAGAAAGGGATAGAGAGATAGACAGATAAATATACATATAAATATACAGTATGCAGAGACCGGGCCGGTTTTTCCATATGTCACTGTCCCCGTTATGTGACTCCATGTGTGCCCATCTCACCACCGCTGTGAAAAGCCAAGTCCGTCAGATGAACGCGGAGCTTGCTGTCATTCCGCGAGGCTTGACGAAGGAGCTCCAACCGCTGGACATCGGTGTAAACAGGCCGTTCAAGTGAAGTTGCGGACGGCGTGGGAGCGATGGATGACTGATGGCGAACACAGCTATACTAAGACTGGGAGGCAGCGCAGGGCGCGTTACGCCACGATATGTGAATGGATTGTGGATGCTTGGGCAAAGGTTTCTGCTTGCACTGTTGTTTGAGCCTTCGCGAAAGCCAGCTTAATTTCTGAGGAGCCATGCGGCAATGAGACAGACTCGGGTAATGAGGAGAGGGAACCCGGCGTGTTCGCTGGAGTATTAGGTTGGCTGTTCATGACGGACACAGAAGATGAGGACGTTGACGGATTTGTTGCCAATGACTGATCAAAAAATGACGAGAGTGCATTGTTACATACGTCAATAAAGTACAACGGAACTCAGTTTTGCTCCCGCTGCCTTTTTAAAAACACACGCCAGCATGCATAGTTTAAGCTATCGTACTGATAGGTTTTACCATGCACACGCCTTATAATACGGTGCGCCTTATGGTTGTGAAAATACGGTACTAAGACTAACCACCTCTCACCTGTTTGGTCATCTGCCAAACACAGTCGATGAACTGGACAAAAATAGGTGACCTCTCCTGGTCTGCGTGGTTCTTGTCACCGTGACCTATCCTCTGAACATGCAAACATACCATTAGATCTTTCATGAATTTCACAAGAGTCTAGTATTAGAGCTACTTACAGAGGAAAATTTGTGACCAAAGCTGATCCACTCTTTCTCAATGAGTACCTATCATTAAAGACAGTGATTAATATCAACTTTTAGTGAACAAGATCAATTACAATGCATGCCTTCACTCACCTGGAATCCTCTGAGTGTGCGGTAGTGACTGTCTAGCATAAGCATTGCCAGGGAGGTGAGCTGAGCAGTTCGATCCCAGCCGTCACTGCAGTGGACCAGCACCGAGTTTCCACTGGACACCTTATCTGCCACCTGAATGGCTCCCGACAGCACCAGCTGCACAATTAGCAGTGGCAGTTTAGACAAAAACCCTGCCCCGGGTTGGCAACATTCCTGCGATTACAAGCACGGTCACCTTGACATGTTCTAGCCAGTGAGTGGACTCTAAACTGGACAGCCAGTGGGATTCTTCCACGTTAGGGTAGACAATATCTTTAAGCTTCTTCAGAGATTCCCTCATGACATGAATGTTGTGAATGTCGAGGAAAACCAGCTCTGCATTCTGATACTCGTCTCCTTCGTAGCCGCCTCCTGTCGCCTGCAGAAACATCAGTAAGTAAGTAATCAACAAGGAGGCAGTAACTTCATGTTCAAATGCGGTTTAGATGTCTCACGGGTCCAACTGTTGCACCAGGACTTAACACCAACTGAAATCCCTTGTGGCTGATTTCTTACCTCCTTACAGTCCAAGTGCTGTTTTTAAACAAATGTGATCTTATTTACATCTACACAACACTGATGCAATACTTCTTGTTGTTATGCTAGCACACTTCATCAATGGAGCTGAATACTACATGCAGAACAGCACGGAAAACCAACCAACCTTATTGGCCACAGCATTGACATTCGGCCGAGCATCGAAGATGGTGAGTTTCGTGGTGTCATTCGCTTCTCGGATCATATCCAGGTAGCGCTCGTCGTCCTTGTTCCTTTTGCCCGACATCCCCACAAGAGGCTGACTGCAGCGAACAATGACTGCCTGATTCTCCCTGTGGATCCATGACAGAACCTGGGACCAGGAACAGAATTAAGAGTATCATTGTCATGGAGGGAGTCGGCAGGAGATTCCCAGGAAAGGCTGACACCTCTAAGGAAAAGTTTAAAAAACGTACTGGAATCCGTCCTTTTGACCTGAATGCTGCGACTCTCCTGAGATCCTCCTCTTTGCTTTTATAGGGAACTGCCAGCACAGTGGGGTAGGTGTCGCACAATTCATAGTTCTTATTGATGAAGGTGATTCGCCATTTGTTGTTGGGTAAACCCTGGGAGAGGTTTTTAAATTATCGCTCACAAATCATGATGTAGTCTGGAGTGACTGTGGTACTCACCTGCCGCCGGAATTCTTCTACAGGTTTGTATATATTCCAGCCATTCTCCTCATACTTCTCCTGAGTCAGGTATGCAAAAAGAAGCTGTGGGGAAACAAAAGTTTTGAGTACTGAGATTGTGAGCAATAACGGGACCTCGTCAGTAGATGGCAGCAAAGTACAGAACCAGTCATACCATCCCATGTGAACCAGGGAACGCATGCCTTGAGAGAAGGTCAAAGATGTCTCTCCTGCTGTGACCCTCCTGCTTTAAAGCAAACCTCAGGTTCCTCATGTCCTGCAGTCAGAGGGAGAAAGGATGAAGCAACATGGCGCCACATATGATTGAGAGCATATTTGAATTGATCTGCTCAATTAAAATTCATCTTTCATTCTGTCTTTGAGCTTAATGAACACTTGATCACAACCAGGCAGCCTGAAAGAGAACTTCAAAGGAACCTTTATAATCAGCAGTCATGAGGTAAGTAGACCAAGAGCTCATGATTTAGCAGCGTCAACAAAGACCTCCGCAGCCTTGAAAACTGATAAGCAAATCAAAACGTTGGTGGGCCAAGAGCATGAATTTGGCGGTGTGTTTGAAAGACTACAGTCCTTTTATTTACATCAACTTGTGTCGCAAAAGTATGTGAACAGACATTACTACCACACAAGATGTCACATCGGTGGTACACTGGCCTTTACCTCTTGCATTGTTTTTCAGAATTTTACAAAAAATGCCACCATTTCAATATGAAAAAATAAAATATAATGGAAAACAAATGCCACACTCAAACTAATTGCTAATTTACACAGGACTATAAATAGTCTGACTTCCAAGCATTTGCAATGTTAGAACTGTAGTTTCAAGACAGTCATGCTGCAAATGTTACACACCCATGACACATGAAGTCTATGAGATAGAGAAGGACATCAGATGTAGAGGTCATGAGAGGCTCAGGTGACAACTGTAGTAAAAGTATTGCATGTAAAAGAGAGAACATCCTTCAGTCAAAGCACAAGAGCAGAACTCATGAATAACACACGCACCTTGCAGGTGATATCCAGGCCGTAGGAGTTCTCCCCTCTACTCGAGGCCCCACCCATCTTCTCCACCCGACTGATGCAACCCAGAGGAACGTCCAGCGTCAATGACACATCCTGATGCACAAAAGAGTCTTGGAAATATGTACGATAACGGTGCAGATACACTGTAACATAGTGCTGTAGGAAGCTGAAGAAAGGAAGTTCAGTTTCATTGCAGCAAAATACAATAGGATTAATAGGTATAATCAAAAACTGTGACCTACAAAAAATATTGGAGCTAAACAATCATCGCACAAACATTTGAGACATTAATGTCACAAAATCAACAATAAATATTTTCCCCACTTGTTCTGCAAGTGAAGTTGGGGCAGTGGAAAGTCTCACTTTAGTGCCCGCCCTTCAATATGCAGCTAAAACCCGCCAACCTCAAACCATGGCTTATTCTTGCTTTGGAATGACAACTGAAGCCAGCCAATGGCAAACACCGTGACTACAATAACACACCAACTTGTCCCTTGAGGTTATCATGGATAACTTCAGAAACACATCTAACAGAACAGCCAACCATGAAGAAGTTTAATATTTGAGGCAAAGCATTATTTCACACCTCAATCACACACGGACCGTTTCATTCATTTTTCGTTCATTTTTTCCAATGTGTTTTTAACATGTTACATGTTAACACGTTATAAAGTGTTGTGTGTTGGAGTCTCGACATTGCAGTGCTAATATGTGCCTGGAACTTACAGCATCTGAACTCTTGAAGTAAAGTCTGTAGTTGGTGATCAACACTTTTCCTTTCACTGCTCCGTTAAATGGACAAATGTAGATGATTTCTTTATCTAAAGGAGGAAAACAAAACAGTACATTTAATTCACAATTCAAAGAAGACAGGTTAGCACAAACAAAATCTGTACAGTGAGTGAATGCAGTTTCCTGATCAGACCACCAGTCAACAGAGTGACACTTATCTGGGTACAGTGAGGCAATTGTTTCAGTCCAAGTGACAGGAAACAGGCTGATAGTCAACCATAGTTCATCTACGTTGTTACAGGTTTAAAATCGCTTGAGTTTGTAAACATGGTTAAGCTCTTTAAAAACATCATCATAGGAGAACACATTTACACAGTGCTTTTAACATCTTCTATATTTCAGATGAATTCAGGATCTTCTGTTCTAATAAGGTCTTCTGGTTCCTAGTGTCTTTTGGGACGAACAGGTAAGCTGTACAGGAACTCCAGCTCATAGAAAATGTTTGCTGAATCTTTAAATGTGTTGGGTTGAAGAGAATTGGCACACAAATCTCTCCACTAAGACCTTATCTTGATCTAAATCTAAATGTAGCAAGAAATAAAAGGTATCGAATCAAGTGAAAGAAGGACAGTGTTGGTATTGACTCACCTGTTATTCGGTCTTCTCCTGGGAGCAGCGTCACATCTGCCAACAACTCCATCTTCAGAGACTCTCGGGAGGTCTGCATACATGACATGCAAAGCAGTGAGAAAGTCGAGAAAATGAATAGTGCCTCTCATGTTTCGTTTGATCCATGTCCTCCAGGAAGAATGAAAACAAACACAGTGAACAGGATCTGAACCCAGTGGGACATAAAACCATAAACTTTTTGCTTTTTATGGTTCTGATCGGATGGATGGAGCAGGACAGGCCAAGAGCAGATTAAGGACCAGACTAGATGAAGACAACTCCACATCCTTATTTGGCATTATAATTATCATGAAATTCATTGCCCACTGCTGGCAAGTTTTCCTGGCTTAAAATGGAGGCGGTATGACACTTATGCCTGATTTGCTTCATACACGATTTAAAGCCGGTTAGGAAAAGCCTGGCATTGATGATAAATGTTTGAAGATAAAAGCACTGTATATCACAGCCAAAATAACATCAACGGATAAACACTTACAGGGGAGATGTGAGTGTCCAAGGCGTTGGAGTTGTAGGCGGAGATCGGCGAAGCCATCACTCACGGTGAGGGGGGGCTTCCACAGGCTAAACATAGAAGATAACACCTTTAATATACAGCAATAACACATCAACTTGTGAAATTACAGCCAACCTGATCAGCTCAGAAAAATGTGAATTTAGAAAAGGACTACATCTGCTAACATAAGTCTCGTTGAACTGTTGTGTCTGGTAATAATTTAATTGCATAAAGACAACATCACACCGATTTAAAACAAATAAGACAGCTCAACACATTTCAACAAAATGTGTCGAGTTGTCTCATTTGCAACTCAACACAAGAGTATGTTGGCACAGCACATGTCCCAATGTGATTACATGAATTGTTTTTTATGTAAACCACTGCGTGCCAACAGACTTGTTAAGACTTTAGTGGCCAGATTCAGTCAGGATCATAAACTTCATTTCAACTTTTTGAAATGTTACCATAAATAAGAGCTTGAACTGTTGATTTATATGTATTGATTTATGGGAGTACGAGCAGTGGGTGTGTCACATGCCAAAGATAATCATGCCGAGTTTGATAAATCTGTCCTCAATGATTGATTTAATTCAAATGCAAACATTTCGTTTTTAAACAAATAATACCTGAGAACAGTTGAATTCACATTAGTTTAAAAAAAGGAGGAAATAAACAAAGGAGTCATCAAGACTTTGAATTCCAAAGGATGCTTAGCAGTGGGCAGAAGAGTGGGGAACAGAGCTCCTGCCTCACAGAACAAGTCACATTGAGTTTTCTCCCACCGTCCAAAAATATACATTCAGTTAATTGGTGACTCGGATGCCATGGAATGAATTGCATGAGCTCAGCAGAACCATATCAGGGTGCGCCATCAATACGACAAAGCTGGGATTTACTTTAGCCAAACAAATAGATAAGGTGTTGACAAGTCTTTTAAAGAGGGGAATTTCCACTGGAGATCTGACCAAAGAAAGCAGTCAACATTTCACAACGAAAAACAGTTGAGCTGTCTAAATTGGGTCGACCTGATGACAATAGCGACAGTTGTCAGTTGGCCTGTAACAATAATCAATTAGTCAATAAAGAAAACGATAAAAAAAAAAAAAAGAATTCATTTGCTTGTCTGATTCCTTGTCTCCTACTGCAGCCCATCGTGGCCATCTGACAGGAGGGTTCACTCTGCATCAGTCGGCCTTGTCGCTCATTAAGCCTCAAATGTCTTGGGATAGATAGGTTTCTGGACTTTATATCGACTAATAGAGTAGGATCCAGATAAGCCCCGCTTGAGATTGAAGCAGAGAACAGCTTTTCCACTGCACAGACACTTTACAGGTGACCGTAATTGGAACATGTCAGACAACTATTCAGAAAGTATGTAAATGGCAACGCGTCCTCCACTGAACTTCCATTATAATATTGGAGGATTTTTGTTAAGAAAAAAGGAAGTACACAAACCATTTTTTTTCATTTCTTGAGCAAATAGATGAAGGCCACCTTTCATACATGTTACTAAAAGCAGTTTAAGGCAAAGTGCAGTTAATATTATACACCAAAGAATAATAATTATTTAATAATAATTATCATTATTTTAATAATAATTTTAAAAAAAAAAAAGAGAAAACAGATTCTCCAAGTACCTAAAAAAAAAATCCACCTTATAGCTGTTGACGCCCAATGGTTACGGTTGTAACCCACTTCACAAGGCTGAAACCCTTGGAGAACCTCAATTTCACTTGAGCCGTTAGCTTGTATCATCAAAAATTTACGAGTCTTTCTTCTTATATTAAATTACAGCAACCAGAAATGGGTTAGGTTCACTGGGGAAGCTCTGTTATCATGTAGGCTATCGCAGAAGATCTGGCAAAAAATAAAATAAAAATTATTTAGTGGAAGTAAGGAGGGTGTTTTATAAATACAAAAAAAATAGAATGAAAATAAATGAAAACATTTGAAACATTGAATTGCCAAATATCAATTGAAATAGCAACTCTGAGAGAAAGAAACCCAAAATGCACGACCACACTTTAGTTTTCAAACACTAATTTATTTACGGGAAATGGCAGGTGCATGACACCGTTGTTTGGCTAATGGGTGTGGTTGCACTCCAGATGGATACAATGTCCGGCCCGTATCCTGATGAGCAGAGGACGTAAACTTTGTTTGTGGCTGTTAAAGGTTTACAGAATCTCACTCGTATGACAAGTGACACCAGGTCTGAGTGTTCAAATTGGCTCACCTAAATCTTGTCTCAACTTGCCACCATCTCTACTCAGCACACAGCCGTTCTATCATTTAAATGTTACAGATTTTTCAAGACAATCCTGCAGTTCTGGAGATAGGTAACTCATTCTAAACAAGTGTTTATTATGATCCCCCCCATGCTGCAAATATGTGTACACATCTACCTTGGAAGACAAACGTCTTTCTAAAATGAATGTCAATAACAGCCAATCCTGAGTGTGTAATGAATGTGTTTGTCCCTATGGACAGAAAAAAGCCCAGTGAGTTTTCCCATCATGTCAACATTTTTTTTTCTCGTCACCTCCTTTCTTTTGACTTGATGGCCCCTCACAACAGTTGCACACAGTACTGGTACATAATGTGGTCGCTGAGGAAATATAATTGACCACCCCTGAGCTACATGCTGTCCGCACTAACGTAAACCAACTGCGCCGCCACCTGAATGAGGATGAAAAGAAAATGCTATCATTTGGAAAAGGTAATTATAGATAGGGTATCAGATAGGGACTATCAACAAATTCTGATTCAGTCAAAGTATTAGTGAAATTTTCAATCACGCCAATGCAAAACACCCATTTTGGAAGTGAGAAATATTTTTATGATTCAAGACAAAGGACGAACACTTTGTATAATAATTTAAATGAAAACGACTAAATGATCATTCACTCACATAATTTCTAATATAACTCCAAACGCAGAAAATGTGTCCAGATGGGACCATTATTAAAGTAGACGATCAAGTGACATGAGATACATTGTGAACAGCAGCCAGGCAGCTCAATTTAACCCCAAAATGAAACTGGCAGAGCAGTTACAAACACAAGAGGGTTTTACAAGAGCCATGAGTTATTACATTTCTCATCTCTACACTTAGTGAACTATTATATTAAAACATTAAAAAAATGATGATGTTCCAGACAAACTAATAAGTTCCATCCTGAAACAGTTGGACTTTCTAGAGAGGCTAGTTAGCTGGAACATGTATCCCAGCCAGAGCATGGCTGGCAACTGTGCATTTGTGACTGGAGCAACAACCTTCCAAATCGAGACCTTAAAAGTACGATCAAATCCAAATCCAAGCCATTAAGGAAAACATTTCTTGACATTGTGTTCTTGTTATCCTATAAGTCGAGAGTGGTTAAAGGTTGACTTAATAGCATTATAGCTGATTCTGATGAAAAAAAATTGGGTTGGCAAACCTCAAGAAAAAATATTAGGCACACTGGAGAAACCAAAACAAATAGTCTAGAGCCCTGATTAAAACAAATCTACTGGGGTCGGAAAACGACCCCAAATTTCAGCAATGTGCCCGGTATGTTTTAGAGTGGTGCCTTTAGCAGCTATTTAGCAAAAAGACCTGAAGGTCCTGGGCTAGTGGAAACTGTATGAGTGCTGAGATGTATAAAGTGCAAACCACATTTACAGTAACAATAACACGATTTACAAGATCATCTGAGGATACAACAACCTTCACTTTTACTTCCATTTATTGGCGATCTCAAAATTGAATGAAGAGATAAAAAAGAATGAGGAATAGAAACCTTCCTGATGTGCACATGCTGCCCAAGTTGTCTGTGATGACAGGATGAAAGCTGAAGACTGTGCATCTATGGGACAGATAGTATTAAACATCTGGTGGTGCTTGGCCTCTACGAAACACCTTAAACCGACCATACAACTGTGTTTAAAGAGATAAACTGAATTCAATTCATTCTATTACCAGTAATCTGATACAGATATACACAGAAGGGGAAGGAACCACCCACCACTTCTCCTCTTGAGATAGTCTCTGTTCCCCTGAATTATTCCTCAGTTGTATCACACGTACGTTGATTCCACACAGGCTCAACCACTGTCACAGTCAAGTTCAGACAAGACTCAGTCATTTTAATCCTGTTTAGCGAGTTACACTGCAGCATGTCGCTAGCAGATTCTGTCAGTCATATCAAATCTGTTCACTGCTCATTAAAGTATAAATTGGTTTGCCAGTGAGACTTGGGAGAGTGCTGAGCAATAAATAACCAGAGAGAAGTCACTCCTCATATTTAGTTGGTTTTACTTCATCATGTATACAGTACTTATATGGCAGTCAGAAACATACTGGTGACTTTGACCTAAATATATATGTTGTCCTCCAGGTACAAGAGCTGTGACTCCTTCATGGCTATAGAAGAGTGAGGAGATGAAACTTAAATCTCAGAGGTTACCAGGGTCATATTTGATAATCACTGGACTGGGAAAGATCTTGACGAAATGATGCAAGATGAAGCTACCCCCCCAAGTTTTCCCACACATCTTAGGGGCTGCCGTTTGTGGGCAGGTTTAGTATTCCCAGGATTCAGCATCCAGTAGTTACAGTCCATTCTCCAACAGCTCGACATTCATGTTAAAAGACGAGGGCAGAACAAATGCTTCCCACATCAATGCTGAGTTCAGAATTATGAGGTTCATGAAATGGACCTGTGGGTGTGTGTTTAGATGACTTTGGTGTTCAGCAGAATGTGTGGGACTGCAACAAGAAAAGTAATGTAGAGGTTCAAAGACAGTTGTTGGTCTGTTTTGGGGCAAAACATACCACTGCTGATAAGTGTATAAAAGCAGAATTTAAGTCATTCCATGAACCAAATCTAGCATAAAACACAGTCGAAACACACGAGAAAGAACCATATTCCCATCTCTTCCGTTGATATCAATAGACCACTTTTGTTCCATTTAACATATTTTTGGATTCGCATTTTGATTGATTAAATGATGTCATTCTCATTGTGACCTTGACACCAGAAAGATAAACCTCAATGAGCAAGGTCACATTAAAACACCAGCACTCATTCTTTCCAAGCGTTTTATTTTTATTTCAGGATGCCACTTCTTTCTACTGCAATTTTAGATATTAACTATTTTCTAACATGAATCTAAAAATGTACAACCACGATCATGCAGTTTCCAGGGACCTCGATTAAAAACAGCTTCACAGAGTGAAACTATGGAGCTGCAGCTTACACCACTGTGAGAATGTCAGACAGATGTGTATTAACTCAAAGCAGAATCAAGTCAAGAGGAATTTACCATAAAATTGCTGTAATGATACAGCGTCTTTGACATCAGTAGGACCTCACCCGTGATTGAGTCTCTCAACTATGTCTACACAAGAATAATGAAGATGCAGATTAACTTGAACTCGACCCTGAGTCCTCTTTGACTTAGACAAATATTGCATGTCTAGGTTTATATTGTTTGAGGCTTTAAAGGAATGGCAGAAAAAGCCTCGAACACTATTCCACTGTGAAAAGTAACATACTGGTATGATATTTCACATGCTGGACTTTAAAGAACATCAGCTATGGGTTTATGGATGGAATCTCTTGACCCTTGCCTAGGTAATATAGAGAGTAGCAGGGTGTTGCTCAACAGTTTTACCTTCAGCACTTAAGACATGCCAAAGTACAGTGGTTGCTTCAGTCGACACAGCGAGAGAAATAACAGCTCAAAAAAGATGTCACCAGTCTGGGATTGTGGAATTGGCAGCCAACAAATACCACTATAAAGAAAACCACACATTTATACAAGGAGCAGAAAAGTAGATTACCATCATAGCAGCGGTGCCTCACTCTTGCAGCAATAATATTTCCATGTATTTGTCAATCACCAACCAACCCCTCCTGGCTTCCAGATAAGCAGCCATGGATCAATAGAGTCATGCATGGTAACAGTCATTACATAAGGAAGCATGAACGAGAAGCAGATCTTCAGCACAGTCTGAAATGATTCATCAACCTGTTTTGAATAATTTTGAGCAACCAGTGACAAATCCATTGGAAAACCTTTTTACCAAATACACTGAGCTTTTTTGGGCAGCCCATCTTCAATTGCCTTACAGCTTGTTTTCACACATTTCATGCAGTTTTTAGGGCTGCTAAATCGTACGGTCCAGTACATGTAAAACGCTTCACAGAATGAAAGAATAACTTGGCAGGCAAACATACTGCATAGACACAATTCAATAGTGTAATCCTATTTACACCAGACAGGAAAACCGAAAATACACTTGCATGAAGGGCTGCAACAATCATTTAAAGAATAGATTCATCTGTATTTATCAATGTATCCAATTGAAAAAAAAATAAACGCAAACAAATCTGTTTATGGACTTCAGAAAGTGAACAAACAGGTTGCGCTAAGATCAAATAAATGCATGTTTCACATGTACCACATATATAGACTTTATCAATAAAATGTACAGAAATATAGATTTTTTTGTTTTACGGCAAGTGAGCTGTCAGAACACCCAGAGATATATTAATGTGATCTTAAGAAAATTGAATGAAATACCTCATTTGTCTAGTGAGTTCACTCGAACCGAAAATACGCAACGACAGGAAACGGGAATGGGGTTTGTTCCACCCGTGTCTCTCTCACACACACGGTTAGCATCACAAGTTCACAGGAACAGATGTTCATGCAGGGGTCAGATTGAGAAGCAGTGTGACATTTACTTGTTGGAGATGTTTAGAACAATCTACACAATTGGTCGTTTTCAATTTAAAAATGAAACGACCGTCACCAATTGGATGCAATGTAAATGCATGTAAACACAGCAGCCAGCCAAGACACTTGCCCTCAAATCACTGCACCAAATTCGAGGCCGAACGAAAGATAACAAGGAGTGAACCACCGGCAAAACCAATGCCAATGGAGTTTATTGTTTTGGATAAGTAGCAGTGCTTGTGTTGTCAATGATCAGTGCTTTCAGCAGCTTACAAAACTGTTGCCAAAACTTTTAATAATCCATTTTTAGCAATTCGTTGCTGCAGCCCTTCTTGCATGATAGGTAAAAACACATCACGTATTATGACGCATTATGATGAGAAGATATTCGTTCACCCAACAATATAAGTACAATTTGCTTTGGTACAATGAATGGATCCTGACCCTAAATCTAAAAGAGCACTAAGCCACTTATAAATAGGAGTAATCACTAACAATTATTTACACTAATTATGTTTACCATTGGTGTCTCAGGCTCGTATTCGTGTTCTCTGCAAATGTCTGGCTCAAACACTGCACCTGCACATGACATGTGGCTGCTCCCACCTTGAACTCAAAGATGAAGATTGTGCTTCGAAGTCTTAAAAAATAATGGCATTGAAACACCACATATTTGTGCAATGTGAGTTATTGTTCAACTACATAATATTTGCACAGTATGAGGTTAATGTGTACTATGGCAGTCTTTCTTCAAAGTAATTTAATGAACATTGAAGTTAAGATATACAAATATTTGTGCATGATGCAAATAGAGATCTGAACCATCACCACTACCGTCCTTTTTTTTGTTTTTCATGTATTCTTTGAAAGATTCATATCTTTTTGACTTAATCTGGTAGAAAACTAGGGATACACTGAACATCCGAGAATAGAACTGCAGTTTGCAATGAGTATTCAACCAAACCATATAATGGCAAATGGTGGAGTTTTGTTTTTTTTTATATAAATTACGTGAAAAATAAAAGTATGAAAATTTAAAAGAAAGGTAAAAAATATATATATTTAATAATCTACACATTAACTTTCTTATACAAACATGGAAATGACAGTGGCTGAGGAATGGAAATTTGTTCTCGACATTTTTTTTTAAACCATAAAAAATAAACAGATTGGATCGGTATTTGGCCAAGCATAAAGCTAAAAACAATATAAGACTAAGACAGGCTATCAGACAGGAGACCTGAAATCAATCATGACGTTCAATCCGGTTTAGTTTATCATTTTTACTAGGAATTGGACCACACTCCAACAACAAAGACAAAGTTTAAATTGGCGTGCCAGTTAGCAACGTAGGTAACACAAACCCCAATGGTCCAGTGATTCAATTAGAAAGAAATTATATTTCCTGAAACCAAGAAATCATTCATATAATCCAACTTGTGAGAACTAAGAACAGAAAAACTGCACTATGTGAAGGCTGGTTGGGTGGTGTCAAACCATCTGCATAGCAGAGTCAAAAATCTTCAAAAACAACAATGCTGGGGACACGTTTGTCTGTTCAATGCAAATATCGACAATGACCTAAGGACCAATGCACTGTCTAGTTATGTATACACATGACTGCTCCACTCTATAATGTTATTAGATCATCTTAGGTATGACTGTTTACTTCCAGCTGTCTGTGATCACCACAGAAGTTTACACAAGTACAGATCAGCAGGTCTGTTTTCAATCGGGCTAACGGTTACACACAGGCCCGGGCTATTAACTGTATAACCGTGGTAGATTAGTCTGTCAATGAGAAACTGGAAATTCGACTGAGAATTCTGAAGTGCAACCAAGGTCTTATCATGCATTTAAAAGGAAGAGAATGAGAATTACACACCACAATAAATTTGTCAACGTCGTCAGACATCTCAAGAAAACACCTTCAGCAATTACTTTGAAACAATATAGTTGTCTACAGCCACCCAAAAACATAAACACACACAATGCCGTTCTGCTATGAGATTTGTCACATCCCATTTTAAGTTCGTGTTGAGTGAAAAAACCTTTCTACAGCTGTAATATATATCTACTTAGATACATAATGAGAGAATCATTAGTGACGAAAAGTGGTTGGGGTGCAAGTTAGTGATAACCTCACTTTGACTTTGACTCTACTACTAATAAATTGACAAATATTGGAGGGATAGACATGTTGAGGATTCCATGCTTCCAGTTCCAGCTTCTTGACTCTATCTTTAAACCCCAATTACTGTCCCTTGTACATCACTGATACAAATTGTCAATAGAGACTATCAAAGATGAAGTTGAGATGAAATCAATAAAATGCTATATTGCAGTATTGATCAGTGTGCAGCAGCTGGAATATACACTGGGCTCATCCGCCTTGACGGTGTTTAACAGCTTCGTCCACCTCAGCGGTTTTCACTCCATTTATCATATCCACCAAGCATGACAGAAAGTTAAGCTACTCATCTTTCTCAACACCGCAACAACTTCAGGTCCACTTTCACTTCAGTATCGATGGCTGGCACTGTGACTACCACATTCACACAATGACAATCCAAAAATGTGATTAAGAGTAGACGATTGTGCGGTTTGGTTCGCATTTAGATGGAAAAAAAAATGACAGCTCGGAGCGGAGCAGGTATCAATGGCAAGGTAACACAAGGAAAACAGCGAAATAAGTAGGCAGCACGACAGACAAATTTAACCAAAAATAAAATTGCTGAAAATATACACGCAACTACAAAGTGCTCGTGATAGCATTTCTTTGTTTAAAAAAACACAGAGTCGAGTTTTCCAACTTCCAATAGGCACAGCTGTGGAGTTACACCAGGAAATAGCCGAGGCCTACCACCGAGCGGCTGCTATTTTCAGGTCAAATTTGGGATATTTTTTTCAACCAGCACACCACGATCTCTAGGGAATCCCACGAAACACTAAGATAAGAGGGGTCGATGGGTACAATGGAAGCCAAATATCTAAACTCACCCGCAAACTGCGATAATCCCGTGGCTGGATGTCGATCTGTTTCCCCTGAAGCCTCAGCAGGAACTTACCCGAGGTCACGTGTGGTTCTGTAAAGGCGGGGATTGGCTAGGTGTCAACTTGGAAGCAGCAACGCCTGCTAGGAAATGTAGTTTTATCTCAACCACTGTCGCACCACTGTAATAACAGGCAGCACTGTGAGGAACGAAATAATAAAATAAATAAATATTAGTTGGCGTGGAACTCCTTCAATAAGCATATATAATTACTTGTCAAAGACATGAAAGATTAAAGGATGCACTGTCAGTTTCGTCAAAAAACTTGAGGCAAGATGACGGCTTTCATTTTTCACAGGATGATAAACAAACCGCTTTAAAAGACGATGATTAAATGTAATTGAAACATCATGCATTATGAAATACATCCAAGTTTAATAAATTCAAGTTCTGTCAATCTCATTGTGGTTCGTCATAAGCATAATAATTGCTCACTTTTATTTAGCTCTAGTAAAATATAAAACACGGAATTGCTTTAAATAATAACAGGGAGGGGACTCTACTAAGTTTACCATCATTTCTGAGTTGCCTCAGTGTTTACCGTAAAACTCGTTTGCTTTTGTAACTGCATTTTGGTCATATCATCAATAGAGGGCACCCAACATGCAGATTTCCGATGAGCTGTTTGTCACAATGAAAAAAAGAAAATACAAAATAAAAAAAAAATCATTGTTTAAATATTTTAAGTTTACCAAAAATAATTAAATAAAACATAGCAACCCTTTACATTCTAATGAAACATACTACATAAACTCAATAACTGCATTCAATAAATGCAGGATGTACATGACAGCAGGGGCTTTGTCAAAAGCTTAGCTTTTCGTGGTCATGTATAATCATTTCATCATGAATACAGTCTGAAAAGTGCCTTTATTTAATTCATAAATCTTACGTTTATCAAACTACTCCAGTAAGGATGACAGCGTGCTGTTCCATCACTGAGGTCAAGGCAGAGGAGGAGATCGGGAAAGCGCTAATGAACTAAATTACTTTTATAATTGATTCTACTGTGGCCCAATCAGAATGTCTCAGCTGTGGAGAGCCATTGATCACACAGATGGGAGCACATCTATACGTCAATAGTCTCGGGCCAGGTTTTACAACAGCATGGTGAAAGGTATAAGGACGTTTATATACAGTGAGGGCAGTAATGCACGTGTTCTAGCATGCTGCGGCATGGTGATCACACTTTTCTCAGAGCTAGGAAAATAATTTTTAAAACAGTAGTCCAGAATAATTATTTGTTTTTCTTCTCTCTCACATGTCAATATTCATTAGGAGCATAAACCTGAGCCAATAACCTGGAAACATTTCCTGACATGTTTCCTATTAGTTTTCGCACACGATGTGTGATAAACTCCTGCCCAACATCGCTCGCCACTGACTGACATTGATTAGCTTTCACGCTCCGATGAGTTAGAAAGTAGAGCAATGGAAATGTTTGTCCATTCAGTCTGAGCTAACAGGACTTTGATTGCATTTTCTGAAATCAGTCATTAAGGTCAAACTGTTTTGATTTTGAACCACGTTTTTGATGAATGATTTTGATCAGTTTTGAGTGGGGTGCAGTGTTCGTTTACATGGTGCAGTCGCCACCTGCATCCAGATAATTTTGAAATACTTCTCATTTTGAGTCCAGAGTGAGTAATTTTGTGTCTAAACAAATGTTGCCTGTGCCACAAATCAGTCCTGCATCACAGTGTTGACGCTCCACTTCAGCTCATTTTCATTCATCCTCAGTTTCTATTCAATACCGTGATTTTCCGGTGAACAGTGAGAGAGAGAGTGATGAGAGAGAGAACTAGCCAGTATTGAAACTCAGAGTGCTCACTTTACTGGCAAAAAATATTTCCCAAAATTAACAGTTTTGATAATAATGACTATGATTTATATAGTGCTGCTCTAGACACCCAAAATGCTTTATGGAAACCATTATCCATTCATACCTCACTCACAAGAGTGGCAGAAAGCTACATTTGTAGCCAAAGCTAGCGTACATGTACATGCATTTGTATTGACAGAAAATCAGACTTTCATTGGTCTCTTAAAAGAACATAACATATGTACAAGTAGACGCTTTAAGAATTTCATTGTACTTTTCCAACTACATCCATGTTTGTGTGCGTGCATATACATGCTGTAATGCACATAAAGTATGTACAATCTAGTTTTTGCATTTTCTTGTTTAAGTACAGTTCTGTCTCTAAAGTACTTCACATAAAGTCAAATACTACCAGATCTCCCAAATACGCTCTACTCTGTTCCGACCTCATAATGCTTTCACTCCATCTGTTTTTTCTTAATACATTCGAATCCTATTCCCATGAATAGGACATACACATATTTAATAACAGCACAGTATTTGATTCAGACCGTCATGATCCAATGGCTTTTTAAAATAAATCACTTCCAAACTCTGATAAAAAAAGAGCAGTTTGTGCCACTGTTGGCAGCCGCTATCTAAAAATACTCTGGCTTTGCCTTGATCCATGAATCGCAGTCCTGCAAGTTTCATTAAATTCGGCTTTGCAGTTTCCACGTACTACACCAGTGGACACCAAAAGTCTTCCTGCACTTATGAAAGTGAGAAAATTGTGACAGACTGTATGGAGAAGCTATTCCTTCTTCTGGTGTTCCGATTTGCAGCAGCTGTCACTGAAAGTGGTGGTGGCTCTTTGTTGAAATTGTTCTAACAGGAAACCTGAAACCAAATTTAATCTAAGTCAAAACCAACCTTAATCCTGACTGCTCAGGCCAAGGTTACAGACTTTTCCATTCGGGAGAGGCAACCCATCCACTTAATGTCAACAAATCTGTTTTCTTTTTTTTTATTTGGAGATAGTGTTGGGGGATCTCTGTGTTTACACAATTAGAAATTGGAGTAGAAAACTAGCCTGATCACATAGGAGGCAACACAATTTTCCATACACAGCAATGAGGGAGTTAGTGAATCACATATCTTTTCCACCGTCGCATTTCTATGATTCACAATTTCCATGTCAGTTGCGTGTTTTATTTAAAGCCACGCGTGCGGTGTGTATATAAGCAGCAACCAGAGCTTGGACTGGACGGTGTGCTGAAACAGGTGCTGGGACTCTGGGGTCAAACGTCAACAACTGGTCAGTTTTATGTTTCCGTCTCTGGAAAGCCAAACAGGAAAATATAGATAATTATTTTAGAATCCACATCATTCTTCCATAATTAATTTTGATGCGCAAATGTGGTCGTTGTAGTGATGGAAGCATGGAAGGGAATCGCACTGTTTATGCTAAACATGAAGTATAATTGCAGTGTAGAAATAATGCAGCTGGGCTGAATTCTGACAAATGCAAGATGCTATATAATGAATAAATGAACTCCAGCACCGTTAGAAGATTCTTAAAGCAAAACTCAAACCAGTTTCATTCTTAGTGTGTTAGATGGGTCTGAAACAAACCATGTCTTTTCATTTTCATTTTCAGCACAACACTTTCTTGTCCACTGTCCACACCCAAGATTTCTTTTATCCTGTACTGTAATCCTGGTCAAACTGAAAAGAATATATTATATGTTAATACTGGCATAATATTGTACATAAACGTTATTTTACAATGATGCCATACTATAGTGATATAACATTGTTTAGTAGTTAATTTCTACTATTAGAAATCACTATGTTGTTTCTGCTACTGTAGTATTAGTAGTTGTGTTATGTAAGAAAGGTGCCTATGAGTATATGGAATGCCACAAGTGCCAGAATTAAATGATGATTAATGGGAATGGAATTATAGACTTTAACAAGAAGAAATACTTCCAATCCCTTCTTTCATTTAATTCTGCCACTCCTGGCATTCCGTATGAGCAGACTATTGCAAATTACAGAGTTACAGAGTGAAACTGTTTCAAGCCAATTTGTCATTGGAGAAAGGAGCAGAATTTGTAACATGAAGGAGACACGGAAGTAAACATTTAAATTCACAAAGAATAAATTAATAAATATTTCCAGAGCTTGCACTATGCTTATCATGAGGAGTCAGGTGAGATGAAAAAAGACAGATGGCTGTGAATTGTGTGTGTGGCTGCGTGTGTGTGTATGTGTGTGTGTATATGGGCATATTTTGCCATACATTTTTTTTTTTGTCAGCATTTTCCTGAGTGAGGACATTTTGGCCTGTCCTCACAAGGCTAAGAGGGTTAGAACGCCAGTAAAAGTAATTTGCTAGAATTGGACTCAAGCTCAGTTCTGAGTCCAGGTAAAAGTTAACCATTTGTTTTGGATGCTTAAGTTAAAGGTGAGAGGCTGGGGAAAGCATTAGGCCAATGATTGGTCCTCACAAATATCAAAACTAATGTGTGCATGTGTTTTAGCATATTTATCCTAGTGAGGTCCAATTTCATCTCCCTGTGGAGGCCTTTAAGGCTTAAGTTTGGTTAAAGTGTGTTTTGGATGGTTAAGTTAAGGATGAGAGACTAGGGAAAGCACAGGGAAATACTCCAGCCCCTCTGGACCCAACAAGGGTATGAAGTAATAATGCCAAGGATGATGCAGTATGAGTATGAGTCATTACGTTTCCGAGGATCTTGAGAAAGTTGGTCCGACACAAGCCCAAAATGTGATCTATCAAGTGACATTCTCATGATGACATGAAACCAAAATACAACATAGCAAGAAGATAAATGATAAGAAATTGATCATTTTTATCTGCTGTTGGTAAATGACTTTTAGACAACTCTCCTGCAACCTAAGGAGTAAACCAACATCGGATGGGGTTTCACGCTGAATGGTCTATCATGCTGTCCACTGAGATTTCTACTCCCACACTGCTCCTCATGCGATCATCTGACCAATGTTAATCCTTGATTTTATTGCTGAACTCTTCAGTGTGCTCAAGTGCAGCTCGGGTCTTTTTTGACCACAGCAAAGAATAACTGGGACTGAAGAGAGGAAACTCTCACCCTCCATGACCCCAGGGTTCTGGCAAATGGACAGCAGTGTCCTTGGATGGCTCTAACCCATTTTGGAAATCACTACAGAGGTGTGTGAGTGAGAGGGATTACCCATGAATTCTTCTCCCTCACACGCTCCCTTCAACACAATATAAGGTATTATATAAGTAAGCAATATAAGTATTTCTGGACATCGATGCATTTGTTTTGTGGGAATTAGGTCTCTCTACAACTACTTTGTTACAGCACTTAAGTACAGTTTTGAGTACTGTGTTGCAGTGAATACACAATAGTTGCAATTTAGTTAGCAGTTTAGTTACATACTAAACCTTATTGTTACTTGACTTAGTGTTTATTTTTCAACTTTCACTCAAGCAACATTTTAGAGTACTTAGATATTTTATGTGAAACTTCTGTTGGCAGTCACACACTCAACCTCTTGCTTAAGGAGCTGGACTACAAGCCTTTGCTTTTTGGCTGTGTCCGAGAATTCCATGCAAAATCAAAAAGACATGTCAGGTATGAGAGACCCTCGACATCCAGAGCCCTGAGTGTTTTTGAAAGGATCTCAACAATCTGTGTGGCTTTTCCACTGTGGAGTTTTTTTGACCACCCTATTGACCTCCACAATGGTGGACCGTCCATCACACTCCAGCTGTGCCTCCACAAAAGTGGGTGGGTTCTTAGATTTACTACGCACTAATGTTGCTCTATCCATCTCTTGACAACGTCCTCAGGCTAATTATCTTGACCCTGCAAGAGAGCAGAATCTGATAACCTTATGTAGGACCTCAGACTCTAGAGCAGGGTCGTTCATTGTTCATAACTGGATCTTCTTTAGCAGGAGATAGAGTCTAAACATGATCTTCTCTTTCCTCCAGTATTTCCCATTTCTCTTTTTTGAATTTGGATCCTATCAAAGTCACAGTGCAACTTCAGTCTAGGACTGGGCGATACATCAATATTGTAATATTGATGTTGAGACAGGCAGGGATATGAAGTTGAAGCAACATTATCCTGAATTTCTGAAATATTTTCATGTTGAATCACCACTGTTTTGTTCTGTGTTTTAAATAAAGCTGCTGCTTTGCATTGTGCCAACACAGCTGAATGACTTCAGCTCCACTTTTAGGACTGATCATTATCATCATACAAATACAAACTAATCAAAAACATGGTGTGCTCAATAAATGACAGGGAGCTCATTTTGACGAAAAATCTACAAATCATCTGTTAGCTGTTACCCTTACTGTAAAAGTTGCCACGAGTCAGTCGTGTTAGCAGGTAGGAGCGAGACAAATCTGATACACTGCACACAAACATCTGCTTGGAAGATGGTTAAACTGCATAATGTTTCAGTTGCTCCGGCTGGCTGAAGACCTCTATTCTCATCTATCATGAAACAATGTTCCTTGCAAGCATCGGCAAGCAGCGTTGTGCTTTACACCCCACCACAAACATAGTTCCTGCGTGTGGCTTAACGTTTTAATTTATTTACCGTAAATGTGCAACAACTATTATTGCTTTTTATTATTTTCTGGAGCACTGATTTGTACTTCCAACGGCAGAAATAATAATAGTTTAACTTAATTTTCGCAGCTCCTCATATTTTCCGGGAAGGTTTTGTTGAATGTCCTTGTATAAAAGAGGTTGAGATACTTTTTTCTTGTCATGTATTTGCTTCGTTGAAATATCACATTATTTAAAATCAGAGATCATAATAATCTAAAAGATATTGGCATATGAGTCTAAGACCATATCACCCAGCCTGACTTCACTAATCCCCAAGGCCCAGTTTTTGGTCCACCTACAGGATGCCGAAAAGGGTACTGCTGCTCGTGGCATGCCACAGTGCAGGTCTGGGCAATGTGCGGCCCGGTGGCCATATGCGGCCCGATGCCTGTATTTTTGTGGCCCATTTGACATCAGACTAAAACTAAAACTGATATGTTGCAATTTCACCACTTCAGTAAATAAGCAGTAAATATAGCATGTTCTTTTTGAAGACTATAATTTTCTTCTTTCGATTGGTCATTTTTGTGTGTTTTTCTTGTTCCTCAGATTCATATAAAATTGAATATTTCAATAGGTTTCATGGCATATTTACACTTCTTAATGTCCTTACTTACATTTAATCTTTTTAGGTTCTTTTTGTCCTTGTTACTTATATGTGCATACATTTTGGATATTTTTCTGTTATGTTTTGTAGTCATCGCTGTCTTTCTTTTAATGATTACCCCTCACAGCCTTTACAGTTTTAAATGTGGCCCTTTAGGAAATTTAGCAGCCATTGTTGTTTGTGTGCGTCACCAAAAATGCAAAAAGGAACTATGGACGACATGAGTTTCTTGTACGCGTTCTAGTGCTGGCAATTAGTGAGAGCTGGGTAGAAATTTCAGTTCTAAAAAAAAAAGAGAAGAAATAAAAGTTTTGCGGGATGCACTCCCACGCAGCTGCTCAAAGACAGCTGGGTTGTATGGGAGTTGTTGGGATAAGCTTTCAGGGCCATGGTTGCTCAGGTTGTGCGGACACTGGAGTGGAGAGCGGTTCACAGGAAACCAACCTCAGAGGAATATACTGTGGTTTCTCTCCAGTGAGAGCCTTGCACGACTTGTTTGCCGTTATCACTATGAAAAATACATTTGATACTGGCCGCTGAAATAAAAGGTGATGTGAGAATGGGTGTGCTAATTCACCCACCAGAGATTTGACACCAGTTATTGGTGAAAGAAGTCAGTTGGTATTACTCATTTGAGTTTTAAAAACACCATCATCATGGAAATGAGTAATGGCGTCCATGTAGTTGCTAATACTTCACCTGTCCATTTATTGGTTGCTTAATGGTTACATTTTTTTGGACACTTTCTGGACTAAAATTGTGTTTAAACGTAACAGACAGTCATAATTGATTCCATTAAATCGGCGTGTATTTCCGGATGCGCAGTATTTCTTTCCCAGTGAATCATATCTATCACTGAGCAGATTTGCTCTTCATCTCCACCGGGTGCACTGCCGTTTTAACGCTCTCGTTCTTGTCAGCGTGACGCGACATGATGGAAAAAAAAAAGGGAGCGTCTTTGAAAGTCTGCGCACGTTTCGGTGGCGCACACACAATGCACGCGCGCACGCGGCGGCAGAGGAGGAGGGGGCTGCGGTGATGTTGCGCGGATGCGTGACGTCGCGGACCGGCAGGGCGGGGCTTGTGGTTCACGTTGAGCCTCCAGTGGATCCCGAACTGAGCAGGTCTGTCCTTTATTCATCACCGGATCTGTGGCGCTCGTGCATCAGCTCGTGACACCGACTCTCATCCTCCGACCGCAACCGACTTCCTAGGACACCGCCGCCGTCTAAAGCC